>NC_142204.1:57626678-57927750 GCF_049639895.1 Pseudopodoces humilis
GCATCACACTCATTGTATTAAATAGCAAATTCCAAAATGGGATAATACCTTACTAGAAAGATAACTGAATATATAGGACAAAATGTAAGCAGCTTTAAACTCCTAGGAAAATAAAACCATCTGATATTGTGTACTTAACCAAATAAATGGCAGTGAGAGCAATAACTTGTTCAATTGATTCAAAAGAAGACAACTATCATAATGACTTTTCATCTTACAGTGAAAAAATTATTTCATTATGCTGTTTGAAACATGAAAAATAACTCTATAGATATAAACCAAATACCAAGCAATTTTCAGGTTGTATCACTCTATAGTATGAGTCCAGCTTAACTTCTTTAATTTCAAAGTTTATTCCTCTGCTACATGACAATACACAAAAAAAAGTTCCCAAAACTACAATCACACACATTGTGTGTCTGTAATAAAGAAATATTGAGGGATGAACATCTGGTATCTAAGTCAATGAATCTGTTCATCAGGAAGAATAAATATAATGCTTTTACCGACTGCTTGGTTGCAGATATATTTAAAAGACTGAAAACAAGTATCTTAAGAGCAAAGACTATTTTTTGTCATCATCCTGTCTGAAACATTACTGATGTATACTTCATCAAATAATAAGAATAAAAGTGTTGCATAACCAATTCCTTCAAAATTGGTCTTTCACTCAAAATCTGTTCAGTGCCTCTTCTGGCACAGTGCCGCACAGGAAGTTCTTGGGAAATTATCCCAACTTAAAATTCCTATGAGGTCTGTATTTCTACTGAAAGAGGTCAAACAGACATGTGAAAGAAGAGCAGGAGTTTTCACAGCTCGTAGAAAAGAACAAGGCCCTCTGACTGACAGTTAGGAGAGACTTCCCTCATTGCTTTCATACACAGAAAAACAGATACAATACACTCTATGTGCAAGAGAAATTACTCAATGCATGTGATTCTTGATACAGTTTAAGGAACAAAAAACTTCTGTACAAAATGTACTATAGTTATGATTTCTCAATAATGTGAATTCAATGCAATCAGAGTACTCCAAACAGCATATACTGAACTTCCCAATTTTCCAATGTAGTTTAAGTGCTTATTAGTTCAACGACTAGGCAATGATCTACAGCTATTACTAACAAAGCAGAAGAATAATGGATATTATTCTTGCCTGTGGGACAGAAGTATCATTTAGAGAATTGATAACACTTTACTTTAGCCATTTTAAAAGGTCATGTTACACAATAAAGAAGGCCAAGGCTTTTAGTGATAACATATGATAGTGATAAAACCAGCACAGATCTACAGATCCTCAAAATTACCAATTGCATTTATGCTGTAAGCAATCCAAAGCAGTGTGATAAATGCATTTCAATGTATTCCTGATTTTTGTACGTTATATTCTAGTTTACAGTTTACATGGCCTATAAAGAAATTAAACCATACAGAAATACCTTAATTATTAAATAAGTAAACAAATCCGAATGTGTGCAAGTAGAACAAAACCAGTCTTCATAGTATTATACCATGGTGTTATTTACTTGAAGCATAGTTGAAATAGATTTGGTAGAGAGAGGAAAATTATGCTCTATGGTGCAGGAAATCCACATGGAAAACTTAATAGGGAGGATTACCAGTGAACAATTGCAATCGAGAGGTATGGATACCAACATTAGAGATGATTTTGACAAAGTACCATAAATTGAGAAAATCTGACAGTGTTAGCAGGTAGTAGAAATTAAAGCTGTTATGTTGTACCCTTAGGGATTTATTCATTTCAAAGACAGGCAATGACAGCTCTGAATAAATCCTTTCATGAAGATAAAATAGATTGAAATGATACACAAATTTGCACAATGGTTCATTTGTAGAGGGCCACAGAGTTCAGTCAGCTGGAGAGAAAATAAGCTGGTAATGGGCCATTTCTCCGGGGTAGGCAATGGTGGGGGCTTTGCAGCACAGGCTATTCACATTCAGCCTTCAAACAAGACTTGAAAGCCTTTTAGGCAGTCAGTGTGTATCATAGGGTAAAATTCAATATAAATATTTTTATGAAAGTGAACTGTCACCAGTTCACAAAAATGACTGGACTTCTATGGATGTATGCAAATGATTTCCTAATCTACCATATTCAAATCTTCTTACAAACAACTTCCTGACATGCTTTTTTCTGGAAGGTTGTGAAACATAGGGGCCTGAAGTCCTTTTACCTCCTAATGAAAATCAGGCTCTTTATTTTAAAAGACTGCTTGTCCAGCTTTTTTGAAAGAATGAACGTGACCTTGTTAGAGAATGTTATATTATACAGATGAGAAATTACAAATACTTCAGTGATGCATTTAAGATTAAAAAAATCCAGTTACCTTTTGAGAAAATCTCTGTGAAATACCAAGATAACAGCATCTCCAGAAATCATCTTTTCAAAGTCTGACTCAGTTAAAACAGCTTTTTTTTTTTCCAGTGTGGACAAAGAAAACATCTTCTACTGCTTATAGGCCATCAATTCAGGCCTAACAGTAAGGTATCGTCAGTCTTGCTGCTCCTATTTTATATAAATTCATTTTATATAAATTCATCCCCAAGTAATGTTAGGAAGGTAAATCTAAGAAATGCCACCCTGTGCTTGAAAAATATTCTCTTCACTTACTTGAAAATCCTTCTCCTCCAGGATCTCTTTCCTCCACCTGACAAGGAAGGCAGCACAGACGTACAAGTGAAAGTGAGAAAAACCCTCTGGTTCAGACTAGAAAAAATAAAAATAGATCATCCTTTCAATACACAAATAAAATACTTTTGATCACCATATGCCTCAACTGTATTTTTATGACATTTACCTCTAACTACAAATGCCAGCTTCATCTGTCTCTCTTTGTATCACAAACATGCTTGCATTTAATCTATGCCAAACCTATTCATTGCTATTATCTGTAACGGGGACAGAGGTGAGGCAGTTTCCATTTCTCATATTTAAATTCATTCTTTACTGATGTGTTTTCCATTTCTGGTGTTATCCATTAGCTTATATCTGGTATGAAATACTGTACTGTCCAGCTCAACACTGGTGTGAACATATGTTTCATCTCCATTATTAAGTCTCCTCTGCTACTAGCAGTAGATTTTGAAGTATAAATTTTTATATAGGAAATTAATAAGCATTGTAAAAATAAAAATATCTTGTATTATATTGAACTGAATTAGATGTTTTTACCATAGGAAGAAAAACTACTCATAAGATGAAACTTTTACAGCTCAGTTTTGTATTCAGATCTGTAGCTTTCTGTTCTGGTTCAAGTCAGCAGATTCCATCACTTTATAAAACTCCCCCTAGAAATTAGTATTTCAAAATTTCACATAAGAGTTTAGAAAATTTTGTGATAAGGTCTTTAAAAGACAACAGTAAGTTTTCTCATATTATCAAATTAATATTATATTTTCTACACTACTAAGAACCAAAAAAAAAAAAATTTCCTATTACATTATCAATGTTTTGAGTGTGAACCAATGCTATGTAAAACCTCATCAAAATAAAATTTGGAAATAATAATTATAAAATTAAACTATATCATCTTGAAAATTGAGGTATATTTAAATGTTGATATCTATATAATTTACAAGATCTAATTATAGTGCTTTAAAAATAGCAAATTTTTTCATATTCTCTGCTGGTCATTTCAAAACTGAAGCTTATTCTTCAGGAAAATAGAGTGTTCTTCTCAAGTATAGTGAACTGATACAACTCCTTACATAAAGCATAACATGATAAAATACCTATTTTATTGCTATTTAACATAGAACATGGTCTTTAAAATTCATGCAATAAATAAACTTCCCAGCTATAACAAGTGATGAAGGGAAAATATTCTCCTACTACCACTTTTCCTTCTCCTCTGTCCTTGACTGATAAAAGAGTACGGTGTGCTACAAGAGGTTTGTAAAACACCTTGTTAACAGCTACAGAAACTACAGACCATCTGGCCCACCAAATCAGTAAGGTGCCAGAAAAGAGATAATGCCAATTATTTGGAGCAAAGCTTTTAAGTTTAAAAGTGTACTTGGAACTGAAAATAAGAATTAGCTAATTTTGGAAATACTTTTAAGGAATTGTAGAAAAATTATCTGGACATGTATAAGAACCTGTACTTTGTCTTGTGATTTTTTTCTAGGTTTTTTTCAGCAATAAAAGTTTCTTCAAAATGAAGCTCTTTTAAATGAAACAAAATAGGTTTAAAAGTCCAATTCATTAGAGAAAAAGTGCATATCCCCTATAGATTTAAAAATTCATCATGCTTCAGTGAGAAGCCCAGGTACAAAGTATTTCCAATGGATAGTTTTAGACAGTTTTAGAAATTGAGTAAAACAGCTAATGCATAATTGCCTTTTCTAACACCTGATACCTATTATACTTTTCCATTTGCAGCTTTTGAAGTTGCAAACAGTTTGATCTCTAAATGTACAGAAATGCAGACTACCAGCTAAAAGCTATTTAAAATCAAGTATAAACAATGACCTTGATTTAAATATTTTAGAAAAAAATCTCAAGGCAGATGTACAACCTTCCATAAGACTTATTCTGAACATACTACAGACGACTCTGAGCACATTATCCAAGAACCATCTGTCACTCTCAATAAAAATCATTTAGATTGTTAACATCACAAATATCTCATTGCCCTGAAAATTCTGCATCTCTTCTGTAGCTGAAATGAAAAACGTTCTTTGGATTGCACTCCCCAAACTTCTTGATTTAGACAACCACCAAAAGAATGCAAATTCTGTTGTATGACAAGACTGATTATTGTCTTTTCAAGGATTGGTCTAAGCAGCCTTCCACCCTGGATAATTCAACATTTAGGGAGTGTAATGCCTCATTCTGTTATATTTGTTTTTATATAGAATACAAAGTTATTGTTTAAGTACTCAGAGTAATTAAAGATATGAAACTTCGTCAGGGTTAGGTATTAAACCACACTTCATGCTCGAGTAATAGCTCAGACACAAGGACTTCCAAACACTCAATAATTACACATGAATAAAGCAACCTTAGGCAGCTCCATTTCTACCACATTAAGAAGAGCAGATAGTTTAGGTGAAAAGAAACTTAAATATTTTTTGCAGAAGTATCCAAACAATCTATGGCAGAAACAGAAGCCAACACACAAATATCATGAAAAGTGGAATACGTCTGGTGGCTGCTCCTCCAAGTTCTGCATTTTTGATGAGCCAGGAGCCTTGACTTCCTAGGCACAGATCAATCCACTGATAAAACAGACTCAAGAGTTCCAGTCTGAGAAGAAACACAGCAAGAACACACCAGAGAGGTCCGTCACAGTAATTAGTCTCTCACCAGGAATGGCCAACAGTAGATGACTGAGTATAGGAGTGCAAGATATAGCAGTACCTCCCCAGAATACTCCAAGTTTCCAAGGTTTCATGCCCAGAGATATCTTAAGAGAAGCTGCAGAATAAATCCATTTAACGGAGTTAATGGATTTGTCTTAACTTCCTAAATCTTTTTGCAAGTGTAAGCTTTTTGGTAAATCACCAAGTCCTAGAACAAAGAATTCAAAAACATGAGTGCATGCCATTTGGCATGTCAGGTTTAAACCCGCTAATTTCATTCAAAGTTCAGATATTTGCAGTGAAAGAGTATGAATCACTTCCTGTTCACTTTCTTCAATCCATTCATATTTCCTTCTCTTTTGCAGACAAGCTGTTTTGCTTATTCCACTGTTCTTCATATACCAGTTCCACCACCTTTGCCCAGCCTTCTTAGGCATCCTTTCCTGTAGTTTTCTCATTTTGAAATAAGGTCTGAACTGTATGTAGCATGTAAGTGGTGGAAGGAATATAACTCTCATACTGCTCATAATGCTATTTTGTTCTCATTACCTTTCCCAGTAATTCCTAACCTTTGGGGTTTTTTTAATTTTTCTGTTCTTCACTGCTACTGAGCTTGTATTTTCCTCTTGTGCTTGACTGTAGGACGCTACCTTGAAGCCCATAGTTATACCAGTAAAGCTAGGATTGGTCCAAGCACACAATGTCACATTATATCTGTCCACACCAAATTTCACTAGTTATTTATGCCAGGCTGTTAACAGAAACATGAAGTCCATTGTTGTCCAGCTCTCACATTTACTACCCTTAGTAACATGGCGTTGTCAACAAACTTTGCTGTCTCGGTTGCTCCTGTATCCCCTTTTTATCTCTTCAGCAGAAAGAATTTAAGCCTCATGACAAATTGCAAAAGAACTGCATGTTATTTCCTTTCATTTTGAAACTTGCTTGCTTGCTCTTAACATTTGTTATCTATCTTTCAGGCAGTTATTATTCATACAAGGGCATTTCTTTGAATTCCACAGCTGTTTTCCTTCTTTAATAACCTTTAGTGAAGAATCTTCTTCAGTGTTTTCAATATTCTTTATCAACCTGGTACATGTGTTCACTGGTTCTTAAGCTTTGTGAGGTGTGATTTCTTCCTACAAAAATCATGTCAACACTTTCTCAAAATGGCATATTTAGTCATGGTGAAAGAATATTACAATCAAGTTTAGGGAATTGAAGTCACCTTAATCTTGTCATTCTAAAAGATACTGGAACACTTTGCAGACTGCAAATATTTTTATTGTACACAGCAGCCTACCAGCTCATGTGGGATCATAACCTTTTCCCCCTTGTCAGTTTTCCAGTCAGTTATATAATGAAATTTAAATTATTTGGAAAGTGTTAAAAATTTTAGTTTTATTCATTATACATGTTAACGAGATTTTTTTACAGTTAGATGTAAAAATACCAATTAACAACACTTTTGCTGAGTTTGCACATTTTGGATTGTCTTGTATCATTGTTTTTGCTCACTAGGACCATTCCCAAGAGGATAATCCTAAAAGCAGTAAGTGACCAGGAGCACTTGTCTAAGCTGAATCCAATCTCACCATAAAAAAAACAACAAAGTTGGATCTTTTATGTTTTAAAAAAACAAAACAAACAAAAATAAAGCATAACCTATAGGTAAGGCCTACAAGCAGCTGTTTCTAATGCAAACATCCATCAATTAACATGAAAATTTATGGGCAGGTTTGATCTTTGTATAAAAAAAATCCGATTCAAATATATTTCATAACGTTTCAAAATCTTTAATGGAAAGTAACATTTACAGGTCATAACATCAAGCTACAAATACCTGTCGCAGCCAAAAACTAGGCAAATATCTCAACCCTTAGAATTCACTAAATCCCTCATAGAAGAGCTATTTTTAAAAAAAAAACATTACAAGAACTATGTTCACATTCCCTGTTTCTGCTAGGTATGTTTTAAAAAATTACTTATCATACAATCTTCCATTAGATTTGGCAAATTTATGCTGAAAATGAGGTGAAGATCACTTTTCGCAACAATTTAGTCATTGGCCTCTCTGATCTAATCAACAACAACTTGGCAACAATTCCTAAAATATGACTTGTGATATAAACCTCTACTGTGAAAACCCAGCCACAAAGAACACAAACCACTGCTGGAATTTTTTGGATCAATACCTTGCCCTGTTGGAATGCTCCATATGGCATGCAAAATTCATGTTAAGACTGTGAATCAATGTCAAATATAAATGGATGCTAGTGATAATTACTATTTACCCAATTTAAGCACTCTTCAACTAATAATTTAGTTTTATGAAGCATCTTTCATATAAATTTCCACATGACCTTGTATTTTCAGAATGGAGTTTTAATTACTGCCCTCTTCACTTGCTAACATGTTCAATTCAAATAGATTAAAAAATAACGAAGTGTGCATTTGACTTTTTTGTCCTAGCTTTTTCAGAATAAACTGTGGTGGAAAACAAAAATCAGTGTTTCTCATTTGGTTCTTTTAAAGAATTCACCATGAAGTTTTTAAAGATTTCAGTCATGACTAGGATGTCAAGAGGATTCTCACTCAATGAAATGCTTTCACATCCAACATTGTCATCCAATTTTTCCTCCTCTTGTATTAGTTTATTACCTTTGCACACAGGAGTGTTGCTAGATTTTAGCAAAGGAATGGAGCTTCTTAGGCAACTCCCTTAAAGCTCTTTCTTGCTGAATTGGGTATTGACAGAAGAAAGTGGAGTAAAGCAGTTTTCATGCAAAATGCCTCGGATACAAATGCAAGATGCTGAACTCTACACGTGGAGAACACTTTGCAACACTTATTTCTAACATTATTTTGAAAAGAACCTAGGTAGACACAGAAGCATTATGGATAGTGAGACTATCAGAAAACATAATTTCTCTAATTTCCCATGTTAATAAGCCTCTTGTAGTGAAGAGTGACCATGAGCTGCTCTTTGTACTTGCTGGAGAAACTATTACTTAATCTACTGCTTTGAATTTCTACAACTTGAAAAGGTAAACAACTTCCATTTTTCCTAGTAGTTATAACTACATAGAACATAGCAAAACAGGGATGTGGCAATGTGAGCATGAATTCTGCCAGCGATAGATCAATCACTGTGATTTTAGATAACAATAGTGAGGGCTATACATAAAACCTCAATCTAATATGCATATTTGTGGGCCCTCTAGTAGGAACAAAAAATTACTTTGCAAATTGTTTGGCAGTGAGAACAGGAACCAGCAGCAAGAACTAATGAAACTATTCCAGGTTGGTTTCAGTGCATTAACAACTAGAAGCCACATAATATTATAAGCAAACATTAATAACAATAGATAATTTACAGTGTTTAGGTTTTACAAAGCAGTTGATTACTTACAGCTGTATTTTCTTTGTTCACCATAGCTGATGTATTAAAAACAAACTATTTAGGTTAGAGCCATTAATATGGTTCCTAATTATCTTAGCAAACCATGACACAGTGTAATGACTCAAAGTAGAGAATCTCTGTGTAATTAACACTGAACACCACTAAGTCATTTACTTCCTCCAACAGCATGACATACAAGCATGCAATTAATTCTGTATCTCATGTATATAAAGGTGAAGCATATACTTCCCTACACACCTTAGTCCTGAGTATTTTCCTCAGAAAAGGCTTAGGCAGACAAGTCACACAAGCTGTAGGAGCGTGTGAGAAGACATCACTACCAATAGCCTTTTCAAAAACTTCCACATGCTTGAAAAGTCTAACTCTCCATCTATTTCCCAGAAAATTCACTTTGTATTTTTAATTTGCTGAGATTACCCCACCTGAACTTAACATCTTGCAGGTGTGAAGTTAGGGAAGTACTGAGTTGTTATGGAAAGTCTGAGGAGCAATAAGGATAAACCCAGAGCTATCTAGCTGCCTCCCCAGAACAGGTGAAGCTGCAGAAATACTTTCCTAAAAGCTGCAGGCTATTTCTTTTTCAATAGCTTATATGGCAGATTTGACTAAAAACATCCACACAAAATATTTTCAAAGGCATGCACATTTGGAATACCAAAATTTAGACTTCATCTTTGTTTTACCACTCAATGATAGAAAGAATATGCATTGCAAAAACTTCTTATATTTTAAGCTAGGCTGAAAACTGACCTTCAATTATTCAGACATGACTGTCCAGCTAGAAAGAAATTTGTTTTGAAGTTTCCTTCTAATTAAAACCCCATTCATTCTATCCAAAATTACTAATTTAATTTGTACTTAAACACTCAAATTCTGTCTTAAGACATGACTTGACACCAATTAGCTGGCCAAAATGTGGTGAGAAAATAAGCAAAGTTTGTCACACTAAAATCAGCACTGTTTTTAGTCACAGAATTCCATTTAAAAGTATGATTTAACTGTTGCCTCAGATGAGACGTAGCAACCCGGTTCGTGAGTGACATGACGGCTAAACTTACAGGCCTGTCGGGCTAACCACACGCAAACACCAATGTGGTGGACGCTGAAGAGCGTTTATTTCCGGTGTGCAAGGTTTTATAGGACTGAGTTATGATTACATCATCACCGTGATATTATGGGTTATAGAACTTTGGAGAAAGAGGGCCCCTATCTTCTGATAGAGATCAACACGAGATCTTCCGATCGGCTTTCCCTATCTAACCACATCATCTCCCCCCCTCTCCATGAACAGAACTTTATAACTAAATGACTTATGTAATTAACAACAAACCATGAACTTGTTAGTAATGAACATTAAACGTAACCGCGGTGTGTTAGTACAAACTATCATGCAAACTCAGGTTAACTGTCTCTGTTCTAAATATAAAATGTCAATCTTATCTAAACAGGTTTTTATAAACTGGGCTAACTTATTAAGGAGACAAGGACCAAAAATAAGTACAAACACAACAATGATAACTGGTCTTGCTATCGTGGAAATAAGGGTAATAATCCATGGGGATTGGTTGAACATTGAACTAAACCAGTTCTGTTGAGAGCGTTGTTGGCTACGCTGTTCAAGTCTTTGTTGTAGCTCTGTTGAAACTCGGGATCGAACCAGGGACCTTTAGATCTTCAATAATAAGCTGTTTTTGTGGATCGTAAGTTCTAAGTGGCTCAATTTTGGCCTTGCATTCTTTAACTTGGTTACTTTTCCTGTTCAAATCTCTTAGATTGCTCTCATCCATACAAAGTATATGATCAAAGGTCTGGAAATCCTCTTTAGTAATCTGCCTGGCAATATGGTTCATGGTAATGCCGTGCTTCTTCATGCAGTTCTGTCCTCGATAGTCAGGAGGGCTTCCTATTTCATCAGCAGATGTTGCTGCACTGTCTATCCTCCACTCACGTTCAAGCTTCTCATCAGTTATGAGTTTTCTGAAAACTGCTTCAGCTATTGGAGAGCGACAGATGTTTCCCAGGCACACAAACAGCACTGACTTCGACTCTCCCGCCGCCATCTTCGCTCCGAGGACCTTGCTCCTCTCCCCGGCGCCATTTCGTGGCACGTATGGCAGGGGCCTTTCCCCAACGTCTCTAGGGCCCGCGGTGTCGGGCACGCCCCGCGGCTCAGTGGCATCGGTATCCCCCGGCGGCAGATTATGTTCCGCGGCCAAACCCGCGTTAGGGCCGGGCAGGTGGGACGGCGACTCAAGTCACCCGTCATCATTGGATGGCCAGTTAGAATCGGTGGGGCAGTCAATAAACGTGGTCTGAGTAGCAGCTCCTACCCCCACCCATGGTGTAACCTTTAAACAGCTTTGAGCTGCCTTCCAAGTTTCCTGCTCTTGAAGCGCTTTTCACAGCACTTGCATGACTCTCGCCCAGCTTTTAAGACACTTGCTGGACTTAAAGCACAACACGTCATCCGTGAGCGCCTTAGTACACCTAACCCAGCAATCTGGGTGTAATATATCATCGATAACGCATAATTCTAGTAATCCGGTAACCACGCATTCAGTCCGTTGATTTGCAGTCTATACCCCACTGCTTATGCAGCTGCGAAACTACCTTGCTGAGCGACTGCATCACGGCGGTACGGGAGCGTCCTCCCCACTGGAGTCGGTCCTGCCGCTCCAGCCGTCCCTCAGCGTCCGGCGAGACTCCCGAAATCCGGCCGCTCAAACCCGCGTGTCGGGGAGCCGTCCCGGGTTTCGGCACCACTATGTTGCCTCAGATGAGGCGTAGCGACCCGGTTCGTGAGTGACGTGACGGCTAAACTTACAGGCCTGTCGGGCTAACCACACGCGAACACCAATGTGGTGGACGCTGAAGAGCGTTTATTTCCGGTGTGCAAGGTTTTATATGACTGAGTTATGATTACGTCATCACCGTGATATTATGGGTTATAGAACTTTGGAGAAAGAGGGGCCCTATCTTCCCGTACAATGCGAGATCTTCCGATCGGCTTTCCATATCTAACCACATCATTTAACTTAAAAATTCAGATAATTAGTAAGTACGTGCTGCAACTGATTTAATTCTGAAGTACTTTGCTGCAAAGCAAAAATATCTTTACATAAATGCCAACCTACTTCAAGCAAACTATTGATTTGATGTAGGGACAAGCATAATTGATTAAAAAAGAATATGGCAATTTTTCCACCTGTGAGAACTTCAGCAGATCATGTGAACCAAAACCAGACCACACTTCCTCACTAAGCTGCTTTTAAAAGGCAAATGAGAACAAATAAGCAGTATGACTAATATTTACTAAAATAATTCCCTATTTCACCTTTTGAATTTCAAAATTATTTACCTCATGCATCATTTTAATTATTTTTACAGTTCATTCCCAGAGAACCTCGATACTGGGAAATTAATTAATGGGCATAATAGAAGAACTGTCAGCATTGTTTAAATATAATCTCTGCACTAGCCTCATTTACATGTATCCCTTTATTCTAAACAGTAGTATTGCTGAATTTTTTGTATTAAATTTTTAGTTCATTAAAAAGAACACAATGATATCCTTTTCTGCAGATATTCACAGATTATCAAATCTACTGAAATACATGCTTGAGACAATCACTAGAGTTTTTAGTCCATGGATTTCAAAGACACAGAAATAGTTGTATCATTGTTTAATTAATTGGCTTTAGCTTTATCATATTATTAGCTTTCATAAAAGTTATCAAATTAATACTTCAAGGCAGACCTACAGAAAGTAGTAAGTACTAGTCTACCATTTCACAACTAAAAAAAGTAGTGAGAATACCTCTACACATATTCCTATACACATATATACCTCTACAGTATATTTATACTGAAAGACTATAGCAAAATCTAAGTAACAGTACTAAAAAATAATGGTTGCTTATTCCATCTTCTCAACAAATAACAAGAAAGTGCTTGCTGACACCCTACCAACATGTAATTCAAAAATATCCACTCATGAAGTATGTTTTAGGCTACATGTGTCACTTCCATATAGCAAGGTTCTCATGTGCCTTTCTGGACAAAGTTGGTAGTTGGATTACAATGAACTCTTAAATAAAATATTATAGGTCATTTGAGAAAAGCATGTGAAACAATCCAACAAAGATATTGTTGAATTCTTGTTCAGCAAATAAAAACTCCACAATCCCCAAATTCCTACTTCTGTAAATCGGGGGATAATTGCATCAATGTAATGCAAAAGTTTTGTGAAGATTTCTTATTAGACTGACATTTATACCAGAACCTTGTCTGTTCTAGGAAAAACCTGTTTTCTTCTTAATAATAAGAACAAATAAATTTTCAAGCAAACTACTTCCAAACCTTTTTCTTTCTCTCAGGGAACACACCGTAAGATGTAAGAATGAACAAATATGTCACATATTCAGTCATATGTTTTCTAATAGGTGCACTTGTTGACTAAGATGATAAGTAGAAATACCAAAAAAAAATATTTAGTTATAAGCATGAGATTTTACCTTCCTTCCCTATTTTCCAAGCTAACAAGTTTAGGCAAGTCATACGACAGAGTCAAGAACATCATCCAGCTTTCCAGCACAACCATTATCGAGATACACATCACTGGCTGCTTCCCCTTCTCCCATCATTAAAGCACATTAAACCACATTCTACAAAACAACAAACAAGCATCAAAATCCTTCACTTCTGATCACAATTATTCCTGTTACATGGTAAGAAATGGCTAGGACTGGTATTTTCCTCCATTTGCTGTCCTGAAAAAATCTTATTCATGAAAATAATTCTGTTTCATTGCAGAGCAACACAATCTGTATCAGTCTCTATTTAGAAATAGCAATTGGCCTGAATGTTCAATCTTGCTTCATGTTGATGACTTCATTATCCAAAGCTTTTTGTGGCCATATGACTGCTTACAACATTCCTTGGTCTGCATGCTTCACATTTCATTCAATGTCTATTAAAACAAACTAATAATGCCACTGAAACTAAAGTAGGCATTTGCTGAATGCAGCAACATCTTGTCTGATTAAAGAAAAGAAAAAGCACAACATCTGAAAACATTACTCAGCTGCTCTTCAGCTACATCCAGCACAGAGGCTCTATAGTCATGATTGTGCTAAACTGCAGGTTTATAAAAGGGCTTATGTCAAAAGCAACTGAAAAGCCAACACCATAACTCATTCCAAGTATCTGAAAATTGCTAGTCACTCAATATCACAGCTGGAAATGTTAATAATGCACAAATTTTAATTAAATTCATTAAATACTTGATAGCTATCACCAGGAGCTTGATCTTGTTGGGATGAATAAGACTAGCTGCTTTTTTTCTTAACACAAAAGACTCACCAAGCTAATCCAAAAACTACTCTTGAGACCACTTCTATTCCCATCTACCAACTGCTTAGCACATTAAGTGATGATCAGGTGCAGCCTTGCTGAACTCTGATCAGAATGAGAGGCTACATCTACTAAATATGACTGCCATTATTAAATTTAGCAAAAGTATTTCCTGTGAATAACACTACACTTCTGAAGATGCTAAATTACTCCAAAAATGCTACAGCCTGCTCAGAACTTAAATATCTTTCAGGACACTGAAAAAGATTTTTTTCATAATCATTAAAAGAGCTGAATCAAGGTAAGATCTTTGATTTAAACCTTCTTGAGATGCTGACAATCAACTACAGAACAATCAAGATAAAGTCTGCTTTAATAATAAGTCTTCACATCAGACCACTGATCGAAGAGAGCAGCATAAAGCAAAGGACTCATGTGGGAATGCCAACACCTGTAGAGTTGTTGCAATCTGCTTTATCAAGGTTCTCTGGAGGTTATCTCTGATGCTACTATTCTTATCTCTGAAAACCGAAACTCCTATGTTGACCCTGAACAGCTCTGAGCAAATATGAGATTATTACAACTAGCAGCCACTTCATTAGAAAAGCTCCTAGAAGAATATCCAGTAGCAGCGTGTAAGAAAAGCAAGACAAATTTTAAGGTACTACCACCTACTTGCAACTTTGTTAATTCCAATATTACCAATAATGCTTTGGATTTTTTTCTAGGAAACCTTACTCCATCACAAACACAGCACAAGGGCTTAAAAAGCCCTTGCTCTTCAACAGCTTTTCCCATCCTGACAGCCTGAGGTAATCTGCACGGCTTCATGTTTTTCCTGTTTGACATGACATCACCAGACTGTAAAGTTTCTCAAATCTCTTACTGCTGTCAATAAACATGACTTGTTGTTCTCTTTCCATCAGCTTTTGTGAGCAACACTCCACTAATCCATGCTGACATTTAAAGGACTGAGTCTTCAGTTAGCAGGAGCTTGAGACACTTCCAGCAGATGACAAAGCAAACAAGAGTGCCCTAATCACTACCCCTACCTTTGAGCAGGTCAAAACAAGAGGACAGCTTTGAATCAAAGAAAAGATTTCTGGCTGACTTTTTTGACCAAACACTGAATCTTCAGCTGAAATGCACAGCATAACATCTAGTTTAGCACTTCTGCAAATTCCTTTATCAAAACCTATTGACCAAATACTTTAAGAGGACAATACTAGCCCCACTAAAACAACCTGGATACTGCACTAGATTCCTAAGCACCTCTCCAAATTTTCAGAAACATTTTACTTACTTATTTTATTTAAGACTTTAAAAGAGTACATAGTGAAGTTATAAATTACTCTTCCTGGATTTATTTTCTACTATTATAAAAGAAAGAAATACATAGAATTTTCTTTAAATCTCTTTTATTAAGTTGTAATAGGCAACAAAAAACTACAAAAAAAAAATCATAAAAAAATCATGCTGCCAGGCTTCAAAATGAATTTTATCAACAATGTGAATGTGAAAAAAACAAATATGCTTCACAGTAGCAACTCAGTCTCTAGAAAATTAAAACAGAAACCAAACAAAATATTAGCTACCCAAGGTGTGAACTAAAATATTTACTTATTGAAGGATGTAGCATCAAAATGTACTTGTTAACTGCATCTGTCCTTCACTTTACAATTAAACTGATTTTTCCCATATGATTTTGCTTATAGCAATGAAGACTGAACACTCTGAACTTTTAGACTTTAAAATCTGACTAACATATCCCAAAATGCTAGAAAGAAGGAAGTAAAGCCGTGTGTTCAAGCATAAATTTAAGTTAATACCAGTGTTTTCATATATCACAAATAATGTAAACTGCAACTATAACTTCATTTGGTACAGAGCTATAAAATGTTTAACATAGCTCTGTTATTTTGTGTACATTGTGATTCCTTGACTCCCAAACACTCTAAATCAATATCAAAATAGCAAAGGAGACAGAAAAATTAAATAAAATATAAACTACATTTAATGCAATTAGATATCTTACCAAAAAAAAACAAAACAAAGCAGAGGTTTTATAATAATCAATACCAATCAACCAATACCATTTTGGAAAACGGTTTTCTGTAAACCTTATTTTTCAGGGTACCATTAAAAACTTACTGGTATAAAATCTCTGCTATTACAGAATGGCTCTGTGGAAAGATGAAGCTCACCACACACTGACAACATCTGTAGCTCATTGCAGCCAAAACAAAGGCAGCACGGTGTGCATAGTTGGAAAAAACACATTTGAAACAAGCAATGTGCAAAACGAGCTACAAAACAAAGTGATCAGCTCACACAAAGTCACATTGACAATTTATCCACTGAAGAGACTCCCAGAGACATGCACCCAGGCACAGTAATAGAAACAGAGGTGGCAAACTACTAAACTGATTCCAGAAGTTTCACAATTCCTAGAACTAGTGATGAGCTACTGAAAATGGATCCTGGCCACCTTTGAAGAATCTGCATTTGCCTCATAACTTTCAGACAGCAAGGACTGTATCAGGAACATTCCAAGGGCTGTTTATTTTCCATGTTATCCCACTAAAACTTGTCTAGCCCTTGAAGGCTGTGAAAATTCACTGCATCCCTGGGCATTTAAACAATAAACCAAATTAATAATCACTTCTCAAAAATGACAAGGTGCTGCTACTATGGAAACAGGTGGAAAGAAAAGGTTGTAAGCACTGCTCAGTGGGAGCCTACAGGGAACCAAACAGCAGAGTTCTGTTTCCATAACAGGTACCAAACCAGAGACAAAAAGAATTTAAAACAAAAAGAAAAATAAGAAAAAAAGAAGTCATAGCCCAGATAGAATAAAAGCCATGAAGAGTGCATGTGTAATGAAACGGGACTCAATACCAAAGAGGAAGAGAATCTACAAGCCAGAAAACCAAAAATCTCTTTACTATATACTTAATTTACATAGCAGATATTCAGAGATCACATTAGTAATCACACTTAAAGCTTGGAAAAAAAAAAATGCAATCATAGAAATATTTCATCTGCACTTAAATATTTAACTGTAAAAGTTATACAACATCATGAAACAAAATGTTTCAAAATGTATCTTATGGAAAACTGAACAAAATTGCTATTTTTAATCATGAAAATGCTTTACTAAGCAGGTAAAGAACTTGGCTTGTTTCAAGACAAACCAAGAGCATATAACAATCAGAATTTTTTTTTTTCTGAAATATTAAAATTAAGTTAAAAGATACTTAAGTGACAACTTTTCTCTGTCTGCAACCTATGCTTTAAAAATATCACAAATGAAAGTTGCTTATACTTCTCAGAAAGGACAGATTTGATTTGTTTTCCTATTAAGACACTGATTTTCCACAGTTTCGATGAATTACTATTAACAAGGAAAGAATCCCATTAGAAAGAAGAAAGGCTGTTCATTAATGAACTTAAAGGCTCAATCATGAAAATGCGACTACTAGTTTTGTGGAACTTTTTGAGCACAATGTATAAGATTTTTTTCAGCAATATGAGAATTTATTAAAGGAGAAGATACAGTCTTTGTTGAGCTGATTTGTATTTAACAATTTATATAAAACTTTCAGAATGTCTGTTCTCCTTTTACAAAAAGGAAACAGTAGGCGATGTTATCTGGAAATTTTCATCCATAAGTTTTTGCAAGAAAGAAAATCTGTCTGTATTTAAATGAAAAAGCAAGAAATCATAGGTATTTCAGCTCTTATCTCTATTGTCCTATCTACTAGACCATGTTTCCTCTCCAAAATATTAATTTCTGCCTAGAATGCAAAAAGACAGCTGTATAGCTATTGGTATCTATTTAGCTTATTCAAGGTATTATTACTATTTCCTAAGTCACTACATAAAACTTGCATTTTCAATACTATTTATTGTGTTTCATAAAGTTCCATTAGAAACAAATTCAGAGCAAATACAAGTTAGAGGCATAATTTCCATTTATTACTTTTCATAATACCTTTTTCATTCAGACGTATCAACACAATCTATGGAGTTTCTGCCATTGTTCTCAAAGACAGATAAAGGACAAAAAATAATCACAGCATGCAATTGTTCTAGTCTGCCAAAACCAATGGAATATGTATTAAAGGTTATGTGATACAATGTACATAATCCTATGGATATTTATGATGATCCAATTGAAGAGCGTTGTAAAAGGTTATTATATGCTTTCAGTTTGTGGCAGCTGTATTCCTTTTCAAAAACACACAAAGGAGGTCAGGATGATGTCTCCAGAAGAAAAGTGAGATCCCTTAGCAGCTTCCCTTCAGACGAATTGAAAATTCCAGGGATCACAGTGAAAACCAGGAGAAAAATTACAGCAAAGAACACCAACCAGAGCCAGAAAGACAGATGAGAGGATCAGGAGGTAAACAGAGTTTGATGAAAAGAATATTGTAGAGGCCAGAGAGGGCTCCAAGGAGCTTTCTAGGATTCAGAAAATCATTTCTGAATGACACAGCTACTGTGGTTTGGTTTGGATTGCAAACTTTCTTTTGAAACACAGTCATGTACTGAACCAGGGCCAACCTGAGGTTTTATAGAGCATCCAGGGTCTTGTCAGAGCTAGTACAGGTAGTTATGAACTACTCTCTTGCACATGAAAGCCTTCTTGCAAAGTTTTATGTATCTCCTATTCCTTCATTACTTAAAAGCATAACAGAAAAGAAAAGTCATACTGGGAATTCCATGTAATGTTTTCCCAAACACTCCCTCTCTGAAGGAAAAAAAACAATCGGACACAAACTATTTTAGCTCCAAAGACGTTCAGCCAAACTAAACCACAGAAGAACCTTTGATTTTATCTCAGTCATCTGTTCCATTTACAAGCAAAGACTGTTCCTTGTACTGCAATAAATTCAAAGCCTTCAATCTGTCTCCTGTCATAAGAAAAACGAGACTGTTGCAGTGTGAAAGATGGGATAAACTATGCATTTCCATTAATACCTGAAGTGGCCAAACACCTTCTGACTCCAGACTAAAGCAGAATATCATACCAAATTTCCTTTATCCTGATATTCAAAAATAGAGAACTAAAACAGCCACAACTCCAACTACCACTTTAAAATGAAGATTTCTCAGAACCTGGTAAACATTTATGACATAATTCTTAGGACTCTTAAGTCAAATGGAAACTGCCATCTTCCCTATAGGAAAGGAAAGCATAGCTAATTCAGAATTATTATCACATGCTCTCTTTCATTATTCAATCTCTTTAAGAAAGCATGGACATGCACAATTGCTAGTCCAACCTCCAGCAGTAATGGTATTCATCAGTAATCTTCTCGTGAGCCTTTACAATGGCTCTACTACTTGACTTCAATCAGCTGTAAAGCTCTTTTATTCTGTTATCACATCAGTGTGAGGGAATGAATGCCAAAGATTGAATGCCCTCCTAAAGGAGCGCAGTCATGCTGTTAGAATAGCAATGAGCTTCATCTGACACTGCTCAACACGTTCCTCCACACTCCTCACTCTCACAGAGAAACATATGCATGACAAAAATAAATGTCTGTTGAGTGGGAATGCTAAGAAACAATTCTGCAGAATAATATACTAAATAGAGCATAACACAGTTTAATAGAAAGAGTTGGAAGTTGATAAAAAGGATGCAATTAATAGACAACTGGCAGCAGTTGTATTCCATTTGTCAGAGGAAAAGGATGAGTGGAATAATTATGCTACTAGTGAGAAAGACTCAGAATTTCTACACAGAATGTCTCATCTATTAATACTCAATTCTTTTTAAGCACTTTTTATTTTTGCTTATGCAAGGACCTAAGCACAAACCAGTTCTTAATCATTTCAATAAAGTGTGTAAAAAACTAGAGGTCAGATCAAAAAATGGAAGATTGTTCACATATTCTAAGTAGAATCTTTTGGTATCTCAGCCTGTCTCCTCCCTGCACTGTTTGGTGTTGTGTACATGGCTTTAGCCAAAAGAAGGGGATAAGCCTGATATGAAATCTCTGCAAACATGCCCCCAGAATCTAGACTGCCATATCGACAAGGCTATCACACAACTCAGGAAAGCAACTGAATTGCCATTTATAACTTAATATTGCTTTTAGGACAAACTCTGAGGTTTTTATTTTTATTTTTGTAATTTCAAATACAGCATCAAAACTCCACTATGAAAGTAAGCTATGCTTTGGCAGGAAAAATAGAAAGTGCAGGAAAAATAAAAAGTGCATTTTTCTAGCTCAGGTACACTACTGGCTATTCAGTAATAAATACATTATAAAGTGCTCAATAGTTAGTTACGATAAATTCCACTTTCTGATCAGCCATAAAGCAGTGTCTTTCCTCAAGAAAGTTTATTTCTACTAAATATTTTAAATATTTAAATCAAAACTTACTGTCACAGCTGTATGGAAAAATCTACACAGTCTTGTAGATAAGATAGAATAGCTGAAAGGAGGAAAGACATCAGAAAGCTCTCAAATAAAATGGATCAACTAAGCTAAGAAAACTGAATTCCTTTTGTAGGACATTCTCTTTTAAATCAATACTAAGTTGCAAGTCCATTAATTTTCTAAATCTTATACTTCATAATCACAGACCCAATGGGTTTATGCTTCTATTTTCTGACAGTCATTAAAATATTCTGACTTCCTCCCTTCATTTAAAATGTTTATACTAAAAAAAAATAATCTTCCTTGCATGAAAGCTTATTTAAATTCCTATGCTGCCCCATAAAGGATGAAGGATGGTGCTGTAGACTGCAAAATGTCTTTGTGTTTGACCAGAAGCAGGTTATTTCAATAGTGCAGTAGGCTCTACAGTCCATTAGAGTGAACAGGAACACAGTGAAATTCCTCTGCTGTGAAGTACGCCAGCATCAACTCCAGCTTGGAGAAGCAGAGAATGACTTTTGTGCCTCTTCTCAAGAATAAGGCATTGATGTGAGAAGTGAATGAGGCTTCTGAACACTGTTTTCAGAACACAAACTGACATCTCAGCACACCAGAGATTCAATAAAACGTAATGAGTGACTTAACTGATTTTCTTGAGAAACTACACTGGTCCAGTGACATAAACAGCAACTTTTCCAGTAGGAATGTGTTAAATATTTTCCTGCATGTCTCAATCATGTTTGTAAAAAGATCAAAACTCAGGATGAAGCTCTACATAACACGTTCCCCAGTGAAGGTATATAGCTAATATTGTATTTGCAGCAGTGCCAGACTTTAGTGTATAGTATTTTGGTGACACCCTTTCCTTGTAATGTAAGGAAGAGAAGGCATCCACAGAAATCAGTAAAGGATTAATAATTTTTTTTTTTTTTTTTGTGTAGGTGAGCAACAAAAATTCATCATAATGTGGTCAGGCAGCTGGACTAGATGATCACTGTAGGTCCCTTTCAAATGAACTATCCTATTCAGTTCTACTAATTACATCATAAAAACCAGTTACATTATTAAATTACATCATAAAAAACATGCAGCCAGTAAAACTGACATCTCAAGTAGAAATGGGCCAGAACTGACTTCCTCTAACATTGTCAGCCAGCCATCCCCTGCCTCCTCTCACAACAGCAGGATACAGAACTGCCCAGCTCTGCCCTGCCTAAACTTAATCACATCTAATAAACAATAAAGTTCAGTTAGAAAAGGATCCTCCTCACGGCCACGGGCAGAAGGAAAGAACTTAATGGCAGCTGAGATACTGCAAGTTCAACCCTCTCTGTGACAGGAGAACAAGAAAGCACTCACAACTCACACTTGGTTTCAGTAAATAGCACTATTCAAAACAACTAGGCTGCACCAAAGGCAAATTGCCAGAAGATACATGCTTGATGAGATAAAGACTTCTGAAGGTTGTAAACACACTGTTTCTACACAACATTAATAAATCCATGGGCATCACTTTCATATTTTATGTAAAATATTTTTATCCATTTTTTTCTTGACACTTTCTTTTGCTTATTTATTTGTCAGCAAATCAAGCAATCTGCTGATCTGGACTGAATAAAGAAGCCAGCTCTCCTCACAGCTCTCTTCATGTATTTGAAGACCAAACAAGGAAGCTAAATTTTCCTACTGTATATTGCCAAGTGCTCAAATAAAATGCACGTGGAAGAAAGAGCAGAAAATATATTTGAAAAGTAAAAGAGAACACATTTAAGAATATTCCTTTTAAACAAAACAAATTTACATAGAAAACATAGATTTCAACATCTCGCAAAGTAAAATGTTACACTTTTCTATTTAAATATTTATATTAGTAGAAAAATTCAATATCAGCATTGCAAGTTAGAAAATATTGCGGACAAAGAAATGCTGCCTAACTTTGTATGTCAACTTTGCATTCCTTAGACCCTAGAGGTAACCTAAAACATTCCAACCATGATGTGGTTATGAAAAAACGCAGTGCCTTGTAGAAGAAAAAGGACAGTATTGAATCACATGGAGTTTGTAAAAAATCATAAAAAATAGCATCTTCTTCAGCCTTTCTAACCTAAAGAACTTCCTCTATGTGGAATATATGCAAATGTTATCAACAGACTTTCAGAGTCCCAGTATGGCTACTCTAAAAGAATCTGGATTGAATTATCTTGTCTTAGAGTAAGGGAAAATCCAAGGAAGCGCAAGCTTTAGGTAACTTCTTCCCATCCACCAGCATCACAGCACAGAGGTATCTTGATCCAGATATTGGACTCTGCCTCAATTCCTAATGATAGATTTTTCTCTCACAAGTTTGCTCAGTACCTTTTTGAATCCACATAATATTCAGGACCCACTGTGTTGTAGTAACAACAATTAAACTGTGCTGTGTAATGAACATCTTAGGCTAGGACCTGACACCAGTTTTTAAATGTGACTAAACTTTTCCCTATGTCACATGTACTTTGTACACCTATGCTACATTCTCCTCTCATTTTTTGCCCCCCAGACTATGGAATCGTGAAGGTGCAATTCTTTACTTTGACTTATTCTTGACTTCTTCCAACCTGTTCCATAGGAACACCACAGATTTACATAATGATAAAATTAGGGTCTCTTTCATTCTCTAACATTTTCCTAAAAGTATTATAACCTCCAGTTCTTGCTGCTAATTGGCAACACACAGTTTGTGGTTAAAGATTATGTACCAGAATATAATTTCCTCTTTCTACCCAAATCTTTCTATGCCACTTTACATTTGCATGAATGGGAATTTCAAGTGCCATTGTATTTTTGTCATTGTCTCAGACGATCTTTCTGCTTTTCTTGGTTTGTAAGTTCAGTTCTATGCTTATTCTGAATGAGTTTTTACTAGCTGTAGGCTTTCCTATTCTGTTATTCACTTCTTTTTCTGATCACTTGTGATGATGCTACATCATACATGTACAACTAGCACACATAGGAGAAGTACAGACACCTGCAGTACTTACTGTTCATCAACTTAAAAGTGTATTTGGATCTGAAAACTTACAACTTGTTATACTACCAGATATTACTCTTTTGTTCAGGTATGAAACAAAGGAATATCTGTTTTGTTTCAACTTCATCTACTCTGCATTTCAAAGTAATTGAAATTGACCTTTTTAAAATTTCTAATCATCAAAGTAAGTTCCTACACAGTGAATAAAGGAGAAATAGTGGTAGATCAAAATACCTTTCCATTAGATCTTCCCAGAGGCTCACACCATCTTCTCTGAATTGATAACTACTCAGCAACTTCATTATGTCAAAACTGATAACAAGAAAAGGTTCACCGAAGATACTTTCCTGTAATGTGTTTAGTGGGGGTTTTTTGATCTGCTCCCCAACAGTAGTATTTCTGTGCACCTTTTCTCCAATTTGACATTTTACTAATAAATCACCACAGCTATTAATATTTTCTCTGTGTTTGGTCTGTGAAGTAATGTGATACAACAGAAAGTAATAACAGAGTTAAAATAAACTAAGTATATCTAAAGCATACTAGGATAAAATGACACTTAGACATGTCATTCTAGTCACTAGGAAAAAACATCACATCAAATTTAGAAATAAACCTTTTGTAATGAATCTCTGTTTTAAAATATGACTTAATCTGCAGGTTGAAAGGTTATCACACAGGAAGATAATGTGAGCTTTGTATGAATCACTACTAATCAGCTATCTCAAAAAGGAAAGTATCTTTGATTGAAATACTATATTAAAAATATAGAAAATATGTACTTAGTTCTTTTTAAAGTATCACCTGCAAGTTTACAAACTATATTTTAATTACTGTTGATGAGCATGATATAGGTTTTCCTGCTCATTACTCACAGTTGCATACCAGCTTTCCAGTTAAATCTTTGTTAATATTCTCATTTTTAAATGCTTTGAGTGTGATCACTGCTTACTTTCTGCTAGGAAAAAGGCATAAAACATAAGTTCAAATGCTTACGGGGTTTATGAAGAAGAACACTGTAAGAAGGATTGCTTTGACAGTTTGATTAGATTAACACAATCCCTCAGCTTGCACAACATAGGTCACTCTTCAAAATGCAGGTATTCCAACTTCCTTAGTGGATGCTAATGCATTTAAATTGAAAAGCACTGGTATCACATCTTTCCAATGCAAATTTCCATGGAAAATAAATGGAAATACACTGAATGGCATCTGATAATGGCATTTATAAACACAGTCGTTTCACAAAAAATAAGTTAAAAAGAAATTAAGCACAACTACCTGTATGCTTTCTCATGAAGATGCAACTATATTTTTAAAAATGGAAATGAAATTTGTAGCTATTTTACATATATGGAAAACTACATGACAACTTCTGGAATTGTTGAGTTACACAGGAAAAAAATCAGTAAAATAGAAACTGAAAAATTTGTGAAATAGTCAGCATGGGTTCATGAAAAGCAGATCCTGCTTGACTAACCAGAGCTCTTTCTATGATAAGGTGACCTGCTGTGCTAGGTTCTGATTTATGGTTGCAAAAATAAATTATTGATTTTATTATGTATTTTATCATGTAATCATGATACAGCAATGTGATAAAATCTAGATATATGTGAATTTTTGTTAATCAAGCACAAATAGTCTGAAATTACTATTGTAAAATGTGCACAGCTTTTCCATTTTTTTCAGCAGATGTTCAAGATGCACTGAGTAACATTCCATACTGACTAAGAACCATTTGATAGACTCCACTGATCTCCATATAATAACAAAATGCACTACTGGCCTTAGTCAATAATGTCAAATTAATTAAATTATGTAATTATGTAAAATGGATTGAATAGGGTTATCTGAAAGCTTATGTCAGCATTCACATCAGCAAATAACTGAAGGCAACAGGAGATGACAGGAAGATCAGAGCAGTCTGGGCTGAGGCTCCTACACATATTGCCTATAAACACCTACAAGTACAAACCTCATAATGAGCAGCATGGCTATTGACACCACAATGATCAAAAAAGTTTTCATTTCCATGGCTGTAAAAAATACACCTTTAAAACAACAACTTAGCAGTACTGGAGAGAGAAGACATTTTTAATTTCAAAAAACAAGGAAAATACAAAAGCTGTAATTGAAGGACTTGGAACAAAGGTAAAAAGGTTGGTGAATTGTCAGTGCTGCTTAAAACAGTGGAGAAATAAAAGCTAGCTTGTGTGAAATTAAAGCATTGTGAACCCTGCAAATGGAATGAAAAGAAATCACAGTAATCAACTAAATACAAGTGTGCTTTATTACTCTGCTAAAGTGGGCTGAAGTATCCTTAGTGTAATAATATTCAACATTTCAAAATAATAGTAGCTAAGTTCAGTATACAGCCCACTATAAACATTAAAGAAAAGGGTATTGTTCAACTTCTCAAATTACCAGTTCAACCAGAAGCACTTATAAAAAAAAGAAAAAAAAGAGTATATCACTTTTAAAATTCATTTTATAATTTACCTTCAAATGAAGTTTCCAAAGGCATTTTTTGCAACCTCTGTCAGTGAATGAGAAACTTGTGCCATTTGCAACACACAATTCAGCTTCTGTGATTGCATGAACTCAGTATTTCCCAAACATCAGGGTTAATACAAACTGAGAAAGCCACACAAAGTACAAAATACTCTTCTTTCTGACAATTCACTTTTTTTATTAAATAAATATAAAGTCCTATTTTTCCCTCCCTACTGTGGAAAAAGACAGTTCCAGAATTTAACTTACATATCTCCAGCTTGAATCAGAACTTAACTTCCTTCAATTACCACCAGTCACAGTTTTCAAAAACTACAACAGCATATTAGGAGTCACCATCTCTGAAAGATATTTCCCACAACAGCTACTTTCACTTTGAAAACTCTTTCATTGTTTACAAAGTCATGACAGGAGTGCCAAACAGTAATGATGCTCAAAATGTGATTCAGATATTATACTTAGTCTTAAGTGTTTTAAAGAAATTTGAATTTTAGCTTCATTGAAAGATATCATTACCCTATGGAACATTATTGAAGGCAACTGAGTTACGTGAAATCAATCTTCCCCACTGACTCCTGTGTACAAGTTTGTTAAATGGTTTATTGCACACACAGTGAAAATGGATTAGGGTGTAGCCAAAAAGGCTGAATACAGAAATAAATGTTCATTCACAGACATATGTTTTCAAAAAGGTAAATAGACTAGGCAAAATTTAAAACCAAAGACAGAAGCATCAAATTAATTCACTAATTTAAAATATGCAGTTATTATTAGTAATAACTAATTTGTATAGTTAATCAGAATAACCAGTATATTAACTACATATTTCACAATTCGTGCTTTCACATTATATATTCTGTTCAGAGATCAGAATAATCAAGACAACTTAATTTCTGAACTAATGCCCAACTGAAGATTTCCATGCTGAAGTTTTTTGTTGTGTAGAAATGTACCCTAACAGCTAAAGGTGGCAAAGATTTAGTGGAATAGTGCTTACTAAAAACATCCCAGAGGACATTCAGAGGACTGCTGAAATCAGATTTAACTTGAAAACCATTGTCCATTTCTGATGCCATGTTAGGCATCACTTTAGAACTTCTTCATATTCACCTACACAACGCAGCATTAGTAACATTATTTCAGTTTCATACTACAAAAGCACAGAGCAAACAAAATTTATCAGCTTTATATACACTTTGAAACAGTTGGAGTTTTTTTGATCAGTAGTTTCTGAACTACTGCTGGGAGAATAGAAACTAAATTGGGATAACCATATGAATACTTACAGAGAAAAATGTCAAGAAAAATGAAGGAACTGAATGATGGAACATCTGAGTAATGACAGAAAAAGAAAATTACATATTCTATCTGATTTAAAGGGATTCATATTATTTGTATTAGATGAAAATTAAAAAAAAAAAAAAAAAAGAATAGGAATTGGGCTTTTTGAAATTCTGTGAGGGGAAAGTGCAGCACATATTATCTGGAAAATGTAAGAGAAAAATATGTTGAACTAAAAAAATCCTATGCAGAATCTACTAGAAAAAGTGATGAAAAGAGAGAAGCAAGAGCTCTATTGAAGAGGAATTCTTGGTATCAGTAATTGTCGTCAGCTATCTCAGGAGAACTGCCATACAGATGTTCTGAAACGCGCATCTTAACTAAGGAAGACAGGTCAGAAAAAAAAGTAGATATGCAAATCATTGACATAAGCTGACAGTGAAGTTGTAAGAAAGCCTCAGATCACCCACGAGTAGGATGGAGGAGAAAAAATGAAAAAGAACCAAGAACCCCTGTGAGACTGGAAGAAAGGGAAGAATAGCTCTCAAAATAGACAGCCAAGGACAATGCAAGTGGCAGAGCAAAGCACCAGAGTATCATGTATCAGGAATACAAGAAAGGCCAGAATATTAAAGTGGTGATCACTACTAGGAGTTAAAGGCCTGGAGAGACAAAAGAAGGTAAGATTTTTATTATTTCATGTAGTTCTAACGAGGTTGTACATTCCAGAAACAAACAGTAACCATACCAATTTCAGATGCCTTTCACAACGATCTACACTGCTATAAAAAAAGCTATTTTTTACTGAATTTTACTGGATTTGTCAAGTACTAGTTTGTCCTTTCTCCCCCCATTCCCACCAAAGTTGTGTTTGAATTTAGGTATTATGTCTTACACAATGGCAAAGAGTTAGAAATATCTTTAACATTTAATAGATTTTCTGTGCAGGCTGTGTTAACTATGGATGTCCTAATAAATTTGAAACAAGGAACCAGAGAACTGTCCAACATGTGAGGACCTTTGTACATTTGTTCAGGTTTTAACAAAAACAAGACATCAGAATAAAAAAGGAAAAGTCAAATGGCTGTTATGGCTTAGTTGTTAGTGCTCACTTCTATGAACAATAACTGACACAACTAACTGGAGCTTCAGAAAAGAAAACTAAGTAGATGTAAAATACTAAACTTAACAACTTGAAATGGTAGTGTAATCTTAAATGTAATGTAGTCTTAAAACACATCAGTGAAGCTCAGTGAGGAAGGGATCTGTGGGAGGAAGGAGCTTACATTAAAGAGCATATGGATGTAAGAAAGGCAATTTGCCTTTTTGTCTTTTTGTATAGCAACACAATTCTCTGGAGACTTTGTTCTTTGAGAACAATATTAATTTTAATAAAGCCTTCTTCTAGAAACACTGGCTACTTCAAAGTAGCCAAGGAGCAAAAAAACCTGTTTTTTAGACTGTATCTAACTTTCTACAACTATTCTATATGCGTTCATCAAGATCCTGATCAATAAAGCACTTGAGAGTACATGCTTAAATAAAAAAATTCATGAGTTGTTCTATTGAATTCAATGGGATTATTCACATTCTTCAAGCTAAGCTAAGCTAAGCATCAGAAAAAGTACTTTCTCTCTGCATTCACAATCAACTTTCATTTAGGCACAGAAAAATTAACATCTATTTCAACACTACTGGAAGCTGCCTAAACAACTTGAAGCTAGAAAAACCTAAAGGCTTCTCTACACATATCACTGAGTTTTGATTTTCTAGTTTTTGCTGTTTAAATACCTTCCTCTTTAAAAATCATGGGTTATCATCTTTTTCCCTCTTTTATTTTCCATACTGAATCCTCCCTGATGTCAATGAATGCTACCAAAGAAAAACAGACAAAAATTAGCAATACACAAACGTATTTCCAATTCACACTTACATTAAAACAGTTGATCTAGTGGTCAAGAATTTCACGTCATAGGAAGTTCTTCTAAATATTATGGAAAGATTTTTAAGTCACTTTGCAAAAATGAAGATAACTTCCATTTTGAGATGAAGATTTTTAAATTTGAGTGCCTACCAGCATGCTATGTACTTATGCTGCAGAGCTAATGAAGGTGAAGTCAGTATGTTCAATGAAGCCTACAAAGGCATTCAGCTGATGAGCCCCGCTAAACCAGACAGCTCATAAATCACTCTAAATCTTTTTCTAAGCTCCTGAGTTGATTTACTGGGTGAAGCTTACATACAAAACAGCAATGAGCTCAAACTTATAGAAAGACACCTATCTTCCTGCATTTATACCTCAAACTGAACCATACCTCTGCTGTTCACAGCAAGACCACTGGTAGGAAGGACAGAGCAGGAACTTTGGAGTTCTGGATATGACAGACCTCTAAACACAGAAATTGGCATGTATTGGCAAGTAACATGCAAACCCATTCAAAGGCATGCATTTATGCCAGTTAACAACTTTTTGGGGAGTCATATTTAAGCATCTCATAGAGGCTTCTATGGTCAGTTTTATATCTGCCAGTGCCAGTGAAACTGCAGGTCAGAGTTGGAGCTGAATGTGCACACTGCTCTGTGCTCAAATGTGGTCCAGCAGAAAATCAGGACCCACTTCGTCTGCTTCCACTGAAAATTTGGGAACCCTGTCTCTTGACAAGAAACTACAAAATAAATAGGAAAAGCCAACAAACTAGACTTGGATGATCAGCCAAAGATATATGCACACACCATTATAATTCTACAAATACCATCTGGCTTTCTTCTATTTTAGGAGAAAACCTGTGAGCTATACTCATTTATAAAATACTCTCATATATGAATGACAGTATTCTAAATTCACACTGAAAAGCTGAATTATTGTTTAAGAAATTTGTTTTTTCTCCCTTGTGCACATAATCCTTAGGCATGTTAAAGACTGTACATAAAATTATACAAATATATGGTTAAATAATATATAAATATTATAAATAATATATATATAAATATATAAATATATAAATATAATATATAAATATAATATATAAATATATAAATAAATAATATATGGTTAAAGCAGTGTGGTTATTTTTTTGACTAATACTCTTAACTTCTTTTCTTTGAGTTTTCTATTATTTCAGATTGCATTTAACACAAGACAAACAATAAGAGGTCAGTGACTTCAGTAGTGCTGTACAACTGAAATATAATTGCCTGCCACAATAAATTCCTAATGAGCACAACTGTTGCCAGTGGAAGGTTGCCCTGGCAACAAAATTATTCCAGAATGTAACTATCCATTTGGTAGAAGGCAATGACACTCAGTTGTCTGACAAAGATTTGAAAACTATAAAAACTTTTCAATTGCTCAAGTTCAACAGAAGCTTGATGTACCAGGACTCTCTTGACACAAGAAAATACTGATTTGCTGAATACAAAGGGATTGAGAAACTTCCAAATGAATGCAGAGTTAGAACAAGGATATTATGTTAGAACAGGTACATGTTTGGATTGCCAGTCCTGCAATAATAAGTTCTTCTCTCATTTGTTCATGTCTTCCTGAGGTTTCCAAATAACTAAATATTATTTAAACCATACTTTTACATTTATTTTTAAAGATAACAATGTGAAAAGGTTCTCATGTATTATAGTGGAAGTTGGCAAGATCAAGGCTGGGCTCAGTAGACAGTAGGACAGTGAATTCCAGCTCTGAGTTAGAGAGCTAAAAAAATTACCAAGAGAAAACAAGAGGTGGCAGAATCAAGAGTAGAGGCATGACCTGAGTACAATCCTCCTGAAGACATTGATGCTTTTTAACCCAGGAGCTGTTTTCTCTTACAGTCTATAGCAGGTAGTGACAAGAAGAGTCACTACCAAGACACACAATATTTTTACCTTTCTTTCCTAAGAAAATTAAACTTTCATGTTTGCATTTTACATCTGGCAGGAAAGGTTATGTCCCACTATGTCTGTCTCCCCTGCTCCAGAGCATCTAACTTATTGGCCAGTTTCAAATTAACAAATGCCTAGAAATCTGAAAGACACGATCCTACCCACATGTTAGTAATTGGACATTAAATATTCATATATCCAGACACTTCTTACAAGGTACCTAAGCCAGATTCTAAAGTTATAAGACTATTAAATGAGAAAGTGTTCATCAATTAAAAGGACAAAAATAACAGAATCTGTATTGTTCACTAAAATACTAACTGATCTTGAAAAATATTAGTTTGGTAGCGATGCAAAATTATTCAGAGTATCTTTTACTTGTAAAAAATAAAGTTGGATTCAAAAAGTTGCAGAAAGCTGTTGTGCCACTGAATAATAAAATGACAAATGAAATTCGGTCTGGATATGTACACCAGAGGTAAAAACATTGGAAGACATAAACATCTGATGTCATCCATGACACGAACCACTAAGTCACGCTGGACTAACTATGAACAATTACCTGAAGTACTCCCCTTTGACAGGTGAAATGGCAAGAAAAAGTATAAATACAGAAATAAAAAAAAGGAAACAACTTAAGTCTCATTTATGAATCTGTGGTGGTCTCAACTGTTAAAGTTTTCATTTACTACACAACAGAAACAAGCACAAAAATCATATGAAATGGCTCTTTTAAGTACAGACATTTTCAGCCTGTAAAGAGTGATTGTATAAAGACATAGAAAACAGTTTTGAGACAGTTGATGGGGAAAAACTGAATAAAGAATGATTTGACACAATTTCTCATCATCAAAGAAATAAGTGGAAGTGAATTCAAAAAAATCTTTTGTTAAATCAAAGAAGGAAAATGTCTTTTCACTCCGTAAAGAAATTACAAAAAATCACTGCCACAGAATATTTTAAGCAGTATTTTTTAAAGCAATCAGATAAATATTTAATAATACTTAATAGGCATTAAAAAAAAATCAGCATAAGAGATAAATATATGATGAAGCTTGATAATAGAAGAAGATGGGAGGGTATATACCTTCCCTAGTGTTTTGCTCTCATCTACATGTGTCTTTGTTTACTTAACCTAACTTGGTTCAAGGATTTTTGCAGTCCAAAAAGACCAGACTAGAGAGGTCTCACACTCTAAATACCTGGCCAAGAAAAATTAAATTTGATTTTAGTACTCTTATTTTGAGTCTCTTGTCTCAGGTGGCTTAAGACTTTGACTGAGACCAGAGTAGCAATAGTATCTTTATTTTACAGATTCTATAGAGTCTGTTCAGAAATGTACTCCAGTTTCAACTTTAATAGATTTTTTTTTTCTTTTTAATAAGCACTAAACTGTACTGGAAAACACTTAAATCACTCTCATATTCAGGGAACAAAATTCGCTGATTGGGTCTATGTGAAAAATGGAAACATAGGAAAAAGCTATATTTTTGAACACTTCCTAAATTCCAAAGATGTATGGCCAGACAAAATCATTATTATGTGTAATCTTTTTCCTGTTCTTTATCTCTCTTTTTTTGTAGGGTTTTTTTGTTCTTGCTGTTGGTTTTTTGTTTGTTTTTTTTTTTATAGGAGGTGAGTGGGATGAAGGAGGAGCAAGAGATGGTGTATTTATGTAACCAAAATTCTATTTTAATAATTCCCTAGACTTAGACATCTATTTTCCATTTGGAGAAAGAGAAAACTTGTGCTTCTGCAGGTTTTTGTGAGTTTTATAGGATTTCTAGATTCTCAGCACTTCTGGAAAATGGTACCAATATTATTTCTTAAAACATTGATGCCTACTTTTAAACAAAATCCCCTTAATCAAAACCTACCAGTGAGCTACATAAATGATATCAACAAATAAATGGGAAACAAATATGTCTGTTACCATATTGGTCAATAAAGCATGAGGTCCAATATGAGACACATGAAAATAAAAATGAACACTAAGTCAAAGAAATGAAAAATACACTTCAGCCTTCCTTGAAGAAGGGAAGATATAAATGGTGGTAAATACATTTAAATTTTCCAGGAAAAAATACATTTATTTTGGGCAAAGAAAGCATGGGTGTCCTTGATAAAGAAAAGAAAAAAAAAAATTTCAAGAAGGAAAAAAATCTATTTTGATGAAGACGGCAAAAAAGGACAAGCAATCATTCTGATCTAACACTAGGGCTGAAATCACAGCTCCTCTCTCATCCTCCCTCCCTTGCACTGGTTGTGGTATTCATCAGCCTTCTCTCCTCCCTAATGTGAAGAAAACTAAGAAATACTGCCAAGGAGCTGAGGGGAACAGAAACTAGAAGAAAAAGCTATTTCAGCAGTGAGACAGCAAATAAACTCACCAGTACTGTCAAATTCTATCAGTGTTATTATTTGGCTTTTTCTGCTTCTTTTGTTAATCTTTGTAACTGTTTAGCATTTTGCATGGTAGGATTTTATAAATTCTTTCATTTGTGCCAATTTTACACAGTATGCTTTAAGGTACCTTGGTAACAGTAAAGTTTTGCTCACATAAGAACAGGGCAATGCTGCAAAGTAGGACAGCAGGGCATGTAAACAGTACCTGCCTCACCTCCCTGGTTTGTATTTCTAATGAATCTGAGTGCATTATTCATGCCAACTGCATCAGCTAATTACTGGTGAGCTGGCAATACAGCAGTCAGCTAAACGGTACGAAACAAAAATGTATCCTGGCAGGTGAAAATATTAGGCTGTACGGTTCAACTCTAAACATTCATGCAGTATATGACAGCATGTATTTAGAACTGAAAACTTACATAGCTGCTAGTTTATTTTTCTTTTCTGTTTTCTTTTTTTTGAGCAAGTTTTTAGCTATGAAACCAGTGTTGGTGTCTCTTCTGCGAATTATGTACTACTACTATGGTGAGTTACACAGAGAAATCACTGCACAAAAGACAGCACAAAAAGGTAATTTATGTGAGAACATCAAATCAGAAGGTAAACACTTTAATGAAAATGAAATGAAAATGAAAACACATCCACTCTATTCTACATGAAAATAAATAAAATTAAGTATTTTTATGTCTATGAAAATTCCTATCCTATTTTAAACACCAATCAGTATAAAACCCTGTTATCTTGCATCCGGATAATTTGATGGCATTGTTAGAGACTTCCTTCCAGCTGCAAACTGCCTACAAATCAAATGTAGTTTTGAATCCTGTATTTAAGCAGTTAAAAAATACTGATACTCAAAACTAAACACTGTCCTGCTCTAAGTACTGGTATACAAGCACTGACATTCAAGTCCTGTATTGCCATTTCTAGTCAAGGATGAAGAATTGGGAACGGCTGCCACCACTGTAATGGCATTGCTTCCTATCCCCCAACACAGGAGTACACAGCTGCATAGGAGGGCCTGGAGGGCATCACACATTTTAAGAATTTAAATAAATAAAAATAGAAACTTCAATGGAAACTGCCATAAAATGTCTTAGTCTGAAGAAAGGGCACTTTCTGAGATTTGATGGTAAGCATATAAAATACTTATCTAGAGCAAGACAGCACAGACACTGAGCATTGAGGCATCTCCACCTTTTCCAGTACAGTATATTGAATCTTGAGTTAAAGCAAGAAGGCCACAAAAGTTAGTTTCAAATAGCAAAGCAATTTTTAAAATAATGCCAAAGCATCCTTCTGTCAAGAACCAAATATAAAACTAACTTGCATTTTGTAAGTCCATAGAAATATGTCAAACACTTATATATACTGAATTCAGCCATCGTGCTAATTCATTTTACCAAGTCTTTGTGCCAAAAAAGATGACAACATATAAGATAAAAAGGCAAAATATAAGATAAAATTCATGTCTTATGTTACACTATTTTGGTTTGTGGACATAAACATTCATATTAATCAGTTTCAGTTCTATGGATTTAAATTTTAAATGTCTTGGTTATAACAAGCAATTTCCATTTTGACATAATTTACAAGGTACTTACTGCATCTAAAAAAAATAAAAACTAAAATAAAATTTAAAAAAATGAAAAAAAAAAGGCCTGAAACAAGTGAAGAAGTGGGATAATTCACGCATTAAAATGCAATTCAGGTTAAAGAACAAATCAATCTAAATACAGCTAAAAATGCTTTCTCAACATATCTTTTGTAAGCAAAATGCATAATGTCTTTACTTTTTCTTCTTTACACAGTTCTTCAGAAGACAATTATATATTTTATTTGATTTCATAGATACAGTTACAGAATGACAGAATATTAACTGAAGTGAGAAATTGGGAGCCTTTCCAAATTTCTTTTCCCCTCAACTCTAACTAGCTCAAGTACAGGTATTTTGGATATGTTCAATGATTTACTCCACAGACCCTAACAACTGACTGATGAATCCTAAATTAAACTAGACAGAGAATATGACTCTAGCCAAAGTACTCTTACTACCACATATTCCACTATAGAGGTGGACATCATTAAAGTGTCCAATTCTATTGTCACGAAAGTCACTGGAAGAACAGTAACAAATACTGAGAAAGAATGCAGTTCCAACACCTCCAGCCAACAGCAGTTATCTCTCACACTAGGAAATACACAACAGCAGACTGTTTAAGTGTGCTGTTATTCCCCTGAAAACCCTCTGTTGTAGTTCATGAGAAACTGGGGCCTGCTGTGAGAGTCACCAATCTAGAATTCAGGCTGGAAACAGCACAGTATTTATTTTTTCACTGAAACAGAGGAAAACAGGCAGCTTGGCAAAACAAGGCATGGTTGCAGCTTTAATAGGGAGAGTGGAAGACAAAAGAGAGAAATATTTTATTTTCTATGAAAACAGCAGCAGCATCAGATCCTCTCTTTCAAAAGGTGTCGCTGGTCTCTTGTCAATGGATTTCTGCAGGAAACAGAGCCAGAATGCACTCCTGGTGCATGAAGGGATCTGACAGTTCTGCCGGCTTTTCTATTCCTTCCACATGAAGGAATCTGACTGTCCCACCCATCCAGAACCCTCCTCTGACACTGCTCCTATGCCATTCCCACATCATGACACACACTGGGACTAGAGAAGACTGTAAACAGGGCCTTCAAAATGCCCAATCCTTTTCCAAGAGCAACAAGGTAGGTAGAGTCTGAGCAAAAGCCCAACATCAACAGTGTAGGGATGAATGCCTGTAGTCCCTGCTGATGTTACATAACATGATTAGTTCACCTTTCTGAACTTAAAGTGCAGGTAAAGCTATTTCAGTTTAGAGTAGCTTAAGAATATCAGAGGATAAAAATCAGTACAGGCATATCCTAAGTACCCAGTGAAATAGCAGACAATAAAACTGTGTAAATCTAAGCAGAATTCCTATGTGTCCTTTATTAACTGCTTTAGGACACATGAGGTAGCAAAAGCAACCCTTGACAGGATCATCAGCTTTTGAATTCAGGGAGAAAAGCAGTTAAACATCTATCCAGCCCTTACAATTAGAAGGATTGTTCCTCCCCTCTGGAAAGCTAATTATATTTTTTGCCTTTACTCATTTTACATCTCTCTTTCAAATCCAACATCACAGGTTCATCCATAGTTAAACCCTCTGAAAAACTTCTTTAACAATGTATCTCTAAATGGGAGATATACTTTGGCCTATAGCAGTTAAAAATATGAAACAGACAAAAGAAACAACTGAACAAATTCTGTCTCTGAAGTGTTTTCCATTCAGAAAGCAGCACTGCTCATACAGTTGTAAACAACTAAGTTAGAAATTGCAAGCAACAGAATAACTTAATGACAAGTTGAGTAAAAATCTGTAACTTTAGCAAAAACTTTGCATGAACTTTACTGGCTCTTGCAGGTTCACTGCATTTATTTTCCATATTATCAGGGTGAAAAAAATCCATATTATAGGTTGATAACCAGTGTAATATAAGCACAACTGAAATCTGATTAGCAACTTCAGGAATTATTTTCAGTCATTTCAGAAAAAGGTGTCTACATTAGGATATCCTTATTGGTTTTAAATACACTAGACATAAATACATAAATACACAAGACATGCATACAGAACAGTCTACTAAATAATGAAACCTAGGAAACTGCACAGATCTGGGGCACCTGCTGAGTGAAAACATAATTATTCCTTAAACTTGTTTAATATAAAATAATAGTCCCATACTCTGTGTATAAGAATTCCATTTAGCTATTTAGATATACCTTGAAGAAGCCTTGACTTAAAAGATACCCTCAGAAATCTCATGCAAAGACTTAAGTATAAGGTTTTTAAATACTACTTTAAATACATCAGAAGTTTTTAAAAATTATAATTAAATAATCAGAAGCACTTATTTCAGATAAAGGTCCCATTGAAGCGCAACTTGAGAGGTGAAATGAGGACTAGCAATGAGAAACGGCTCCTTTCAGCATGGCAATAGTTTGAGAAATTAACCCCAGACTTCACTTTCAAAGGAAGATTCTTAACATTATCACAGAATCATAGCTCAGAGATGAGCTCAAGTTAAAATTCTGTCAAAAACATCTATTTTTGGAGCACATATGGATGGTCAGCTGGATTAAGGAGGCTCTCTTACATGATTTTATCATATAGATAAGGTTAATGATCAGGTACCAAGTGCAGTGCTAGAAGTAGCATAGCAAAAAACCTTCAGGAGCTAAAAATACTGCAGCAACAGCAACAAAACTTACTCAAAAGGAGATAAATTAGTTACAGTAAAACATTTAAATAGCTCAATCTTTCAAATTATCAGAAAGGTCTTATCAAGAATAAATATTTTACACTGGAATAAATTGCCAGGTAATAACAGATACCACAATGAGTAACAGATATGATAATGAAACAAAGGAGGCAAAAGAACCTCAGATGGAAACAATAGCCATGTTCAATTCAGATATTTATTGAAGATAAACTCTGCAAGGATACCTCCTCCTAGAACAGCTTAACAGTAGAACCGACAGATTCCTCATTTCTTAACGTGTTCTTATCAGATTCGGATACCATCAGACTTCACTGAAACAACTTACTGGACTCATTAAATAAAAAGCAAGCAGTTCTTCACCCTCTGTTACAGGTCTGGATAGATGATCTAAGTAGACATTCTGGTATTAAAGTGTATGAAACTAGCAGAGCATTTCTACATAATGATTAAATATAAAGACAACAATATTTAAAGATATTACATCTCTTTACAAGGCATAAATTATGAGTTAATCTCATATTTACTGGCTAATATTGTTGAAAATTCTTATGGAATTTAAAATATTACTTTTCCCTCCGCCCTCTACTTCAACAATGAAATTGGTAGATAAGGACATATAGTTTAAACATATAGTCAAAAATTGTAACCAGAAACTACTGGAACATGAAGTAATAGAACTAAGAATGAGTAAACTGCTTTTCTCAAATACCAATTCTTTCTCTTGACAGTAAGAAAAGAAATTATTGAGGAAAAATAATTATCGCAACAAGAGGTCAGCAACATAAAGAGTTTTGTCTGGACAAACAGTAAGACAGAAGACATGACAAAGGATGAAGGCTGAGAACTGAAGACTGGAAGCTAATATTGGATTGAGTAGTTAAGCAGATGGACAATAAGAAACCTGAAACCCAGAATCAATGCAGGACATTGATTAGGCATAATCCAATGTTTCGCTTCTCTGAAGAGAAAGAAGGGAATATTGACATTAACTTTGAGTGAGTGTTCATTTTAATACTATAAACTATCATGACATCAAGTGCTTGCCTTTGAAGGACAAGACTGAAGACATTAAATGTTTCTAAGTAGTGGTGATCATTGAAAGTTTTTTCTCTTATTATGGTGATTCTCAAATGACACTAAAGCAATAGGTTCAAGAAAAACCACTCACAAAGATACTGGCATGTCCAACACACATTACCAGAGTTATGGAGATTTAAAAAAGTACTTACTTGGTATGTGTCCCATAACCTGATGGTACACCGTAAAGGGACTTCTCTCATCAGCAAGTTATTCATCCAACGGAAAGCAAATTGCAAGTATTTCACCTCATGCTGATCCAAGTGCCTATGAACTTGTTCTGAAGACAGAATAAACAGGTATTTTACTGCAACTTTTCTGAAATCTTGAAGTATCAAGTGCAGTGTCTAAAACAATAAAACACTCCTCCAATCTCAAGCAAATAACTTGTGGTGCTGCATGCAAATTCTCACAACCAAATGAGAACACCCAGAATATAAATTAGTTAAACATTACACTGGACTGATTTTTCTGCCAGTAGATGGATTAAATAATTGGTCTGAATAGCACTATCTTAATAAAACATTAAGATCAGAGTTTTACAATATACCACAAAAATATACAAAGTTATAATGTCAAATTATTAGGTACATATATCCTCATTAATTTCTTAGGCTACAAATATTTGGGGCAATGCCACAGGAAACATGGTTTCCAAATAATATAATGGCCACCAAAAATAAAATCAAATAAATTTTTTGGCAATCAAAAAAGAAAATTATTACATTAAGAAGGTAAAGAAATATAAGGAAAGGACATGTAAAGGTTGCATTCGAGACATGAAAAAGTGAGATTAATGTGTAGGAAATACAGTGAGAAAACTTAACTAATTTGCAGCTTAAATAATTTCTTAGTATTTCAAATAAATCCAAATAAAACAAATACAAATCAATGGTTTCTAAACCAGTACTCTCACACACTGTGTTTATTGTAGAACATATACTATTTGAATAATATATGTGATAATCACTTGCATGGGTTATTGCTAGAGCTAATAGAACTAATCTACTACATGTTTTGTCTATATTGAGAGAATTTTCTGCAAAAAGGATCACAGACATTCTGTTAACAGGCTTTAGTTAACAGGCTCAAATATGACATTAGCACGGGGTAAATGACAAATACTGCAGAAATGCTAATGTCTTATTTTGGAGAAATTTTGTCATGAAGTTTTTTTAAAGCCTAAATAAGACATTCCTATTGTCTTTCTCTATACAAATACATTCTTTGGAGATTTTTGCTGCCCAGGTCATCCCTTCATCCAAATTCACAGAGGTATATTATCAGATCAAACAGTGAGTAAATGCCCATCTTCTAAATTTTACAAATCTAAGAAATATCTAAAAAGGCACTAAACCACTAAATTAATTAAAATAATAATCCCCAGAGTAGCACTATTACAGGAAATATTACTTAGAGATTAAAGTAACAGAATTAATACTAAATTATAATAAAGACTGAAGCTTTTAAATTTTTTCCCCTCAAGATGTATTTTTTGGCTATATGGAAGTGTCAGCCAATATAAAACAGTTGTTTAGATATGGAAGCTGGGAGTAGAAATCTTTCAGATTTCGAAAACAATCAAAATGAGTTGTTTTTTTTTAAAAAAATAAGACACCACAACACATTACTCCAAAGGTCTCCTTATCACATCTTGTCTCCAATGATAACTGAAAACAAATATCAATGAAAATGTATTAAGTACTGGTATTTCTTCATAGCACTTGTCACCCTCCATTTATCTGTGGCTAAAGCAGTCTTCAGCAGACCTGGTATCTATGCTCCTACAGTCATACCCTTCCACAATACAAATATAAACACAAATACAGACAAATTCTTAAATTGTGAGGCCCAGAACTACACACCATGCTCAAGGTGATGCTGCACCAACACTGAGTGGGATGATCAACTCTTTTGACCAGCTGGCAATGTTGTATTTGATGCACCACGGGATGGGATTTGCCCTCCTGGCCAGGACAAACCAGATCTCTTTCTTCAGGGCTGTTGTCCCACCCTTCCTCTCCCAATCTATACCTGTGCTCAGAATTACTTCATCATGGGCACAGAACTTGTAACTAGTTCTTTTTAAATTTTCAAATCTTAAATAAATCATTGATGACTGCCCAATGCTCCAATCTAACAGGATGCCTCTCCAAGGCATCTTGTTCCTCAAGAGTCAACAGTGCCCCCCAGTATATTATCATCTGCAAACTTGGTGATGGTGCATTCAACCCCTGCATCCAGATGACTGATAATATTGAATAGAGCTGGCCTTAGACTTGGACATTTAAGGACATCACTGGTGAATGCTCACCTGCCAAATGTAGCCTCACTTTGAGCCCTGTCCACTGTCACTTCTCCACCCACTGCACCATTATTAGATCACTTATTTACACCAAAGGATGAATTACTATTGTGTGTGTGCCTTTGCTTTAGAAAAAATTAGCTGCAACTTAAATAGGCTGAAGTGAGATACTGGGTTGTATTTATTATTTGAATATCACATTTGGATACCTACATTACAGACTACTATGATTTGATAATCTAGCACATCAAGCAGGATGCAAAAAAAAAGCAATTTTATTTCTAAGCAAAGTTACTAACTCACAAAATTTTTGTTCTTCACACAGCAGAAACAATTTTCATTTGGTTGTTTGTAGCCATTAAAAGTAAGTAATGAAGAACAATAAATTGTGCCAGTTGTGATATTTCAACTATGGTAGTTAATGGGCACAATGAATTTCTTGAAAGTTGCTTTCTAGTCTAAACAAGTTGAAAAATGGATTACTAAACTCTGTGCTTTATACCTAATTGATGCAAGACTGGAATAGAAGATGCACTGAGTAAAGAAGCTAATTATTCCTACTTTGTAAGTAATTGTAAGCAGAAGTTAATTTGCTGATAAAGGTAATTTGGACTGGCATAATCTAAATCTAAATTTTCCATTTCAATGAAAATAAGTATGTATGTGCAATGAACAAGAAGATATATAATTACTGTCAGCTTTAAGACTTCAAGTATTTTATAAAAACTACTTCTACTGCAGTTTCTGAAAGCAATATTATTTTATCATTTAAAAAAAATAATTCTTTAATCAAAATTCAAAACAAATGAAAATTACATTTACTAAGTTTCCCAACACTTTCAATAAATCTACACAAAGTTTGCATGTAGGAAGTCTTCTGATTAAAGAATAAAATACATTACAGAGATGCATTCCAAAGTAGCATACTGTCAAAAACAGGTAACCTGTAGACAAAAAACATTTATAACTTTTCATATTTTTACTAAATACACTTATTGGTACGTTATTTTGAATGATCATATTTAGCCACCTTTAACAGATTCTTCTCATACCAGATGGGCCTATACACATAAAATATTTATTCTTCATGTTCAATGTCAGCATCTCATGCTATTTCACTGAATTCAAAATTAAAATCTGCATGATTACAGAATCATGAACCAAACAGAAGGACAGAAACAACTGGAGGATGGTGTTAGAACGAGTCCCTAGGCAAGCTTACACATAAGCAAAGAAAAAACGCAAAATAATGTAACATTATGCCTGAATTGCCAAACTACTGTAGCATAGCATGGTGTCACCACAGCCATTTGTACAGTTCAACATTTCAGAACATTAGCCCTTAGGTGCTCACCTTTACTAAAAGATTCCTATCAATCAATCTTAGCAATAGCTTCTGACATTTTACCTAGTTGTGAAATTTTGAATATTACTTAAAGTTTATTTTTCAGTCATATTTCATACCCTGAACACTTTGTTTTTAACTCTATTTTATCAATATTTTATACACATTTCATTGTAAATATAAAAAGCACTAAGTGTTAAAAAGCACCTGAAAAGCTAACAATCTCTCAGAGGCTTTTTAGTTCAACAAAAGAAAAGTATTTCTCATGAAAAGCCACACCATTTTTCTTAAAAAGTGCAAGAGTAACTGCTCTGATACAAAAGCAAAAGGAAAGTAAAATAATGAGCCAATCTTTGCCACAGGAGCTTATTGACATTGCCCTTTGCATGCACAATGATTTTTTTTGTATTGATCCTTAACGTACAAAAACATGCTATAGAAACATGTTAGCACTCCTCTTTTCCACAGAATCATATAATCATTTAGGCTGGAAAATACCTGTAAGATCTTGATACTAAACCATTAACCTAGCACTGCAAGGCTCACCAATAAGCCATGTTCCTAATGGCCACATCTACACATCTTTTAAATACCTCCAGGGATGGTGACTCCACCACTTCCCTGGGAAGCCTTTTCCAGTCCTTGATAATCCTTCTGGTGAAGAAATGTTTTCTGATTTCCAATCTAAACCTCTCCTGCCACAGCTTCCTCTTGTCATTTTCTCCTGTCCTGTCACTTGTTATTTAAGAGAACTGACCAACCCCCACCTGGCCTCTGTTGTAATGCAGTTAGGAAAAATGGTATGACCCAAAAAATGTACCCCCCGAAAATGCAGAATTCCAAATTCCTTTCCCTTATCTTGTTCTCCCCAATTCTCCTTATCGGTTGTGTAAATTCCCTCCACCCCTTTCTCCCTGCCTTCAAAAAGGAGTGCCCATCAATACCTCTTCCTCTTTCCCTCCTGCTACCTCACTTGTAGGATCCCAAGAAATAAAGCTGTAAGTGCCATCTCAGCAAAGGGAAAGAGCTCATTTTTAGGTTCTTCTTTGATAAACTAATCTATCTCCCCTGTCTCCCCGGCTGCTGCGGGGCGGACAGTGGTGGCAGAGAGGCAGGGGACGTTAGAAATCATAGCAGGCCTCGTTTCAGGCAGTTGTAGACAACAATAAGGTCTCCCCTGTCCCCCTTTTCCAGGCTAAACACTCCCAGCTCCCTCAGCCACTCCAGAGCCTCCCTCAGCTCCACTGCCCTTCTCTGGACATGTTTCAGCACTTCAGTGTCTTTCTTGTTATGAGGGGCCCAAAACTGAACATGGGATTTCAGGTGTGGCCTCACCAGTGTTGAGAACAGGAACTATCACTGCCCTGGTCCTGTTGGCCACGCTGTTTCTGATATGAGCCAGGATTACACTGGCCTTCTTTGCCACTGGGCACATGCTGACTGATGTTCATCCAGCTGTTGACCAGCACCCCCAGGCCCTTTTCTGCAAGGCAGCTTTCCAGCCAATCTGCTCCACCCATAGTGCTGCAGGGAGTTGTTGTGAATGAAGAGCAGGACCTGGCATTTGGCCTTGTTGAACCTCACACAACTGGCCTTGCCCATTGATCCAGCCTGTCCAGATCCCTCTCCAGAGTCTTCCTACCCTCCAGCAAACCAACACTACCACCTGACTTGGTGCAAACTGACTGAAGGTGCACTCCATCCCAAAATGTTACAGTTCTCACATATGGAACCTTGCTGTCCAAAAGAAAGGACCTTGTCACCAGCCAGTGACTGCTTCCATTTTTAGTACTCTATTTGTTGAAAGCTAATTTTTAATCTAATTTTCTCTCCTGAATAATTTCTACACTGCTCAAAACCAGGATGTTTATAAGATAAAAAAGGTAAGAGTTTGGAGTAAAATCTCAATACCAGATGTTGCCAGATGCAGAAAAGGGCTTATGTGAAATTCTGAACAGAAGTAATTCTGTCAAGACTATAGCTTAGCAATGAGTTATTTGTAGTTATGTATATTAACTTTTATTAATATACATTAATTACAGAAGAAGTTCCTGATGACTGAAGAAGACATTCTAAAGATCATAAATGTGCACCTCAGGACAAGATCTCATCATGATTCATAGCTCTACTTCAAGTAATAGAGATCAAAAGTCAAATATTTACATGCTGATTATATCTTGTTCCAGACTTAGTTTAATTTTGTAACTGGTTAAAATTGTCCACTGTAAAAAATTACAACACAAGCATTAAAAAAATACACTGAAAAGTCCTAAAAATGAAAATATGACTTGCAGAAACACTGAAGTATTACCAGTTACATTTTCCTCATGATCTACAGTTTAAAGATAATGGTCTATTTAAATTTAGCTCACTAAATATATAGCTTGTAGCTAGGACTGAGAAGTATCTTCATCTTAACAAAAGATATGGTCTATATGCTAATTCTGAAAAGCCCAAGACACCCAAGCAAAAGAAGAAAATAGTAGAGGAGGGAAGGAGAGAAGGGAAGGCCTGGTTGCCTCACGGAATCAAATGAAAGTAACAATTCTGTGATATGTAACACCAAATGGAGAAAAATATTAAGAAAAACATTTAGTAGTAATCAAGAAAGATCTACCCTTCTAGCTAAAAGTTAAGAAAAACACCACGTTTCCAGGTGAACCTCAACAACAGGGAAAACGTATGTTTGGTGAGACACTTCTAGGTACCATCACTGGACTTCACTAGCCTGTTCTTAAATCATAACTGTGTGCAGTCATAAAAGGGCTTATGCCTGACAGTTTTTAGATTCCCCACATATAACATCTTTTTTCTTCCCTTTTTTCATTTTTTTAATTTGCCATGAAAATAGTAAGGTTTGGCTATGTAAAAGTTAAAGTGCTTACAAGCAGTCAGGAACTTACTAATTATTTTACAGTCAGTCTCAACTTTTCCTAAGGTCTCTGAGCTCTGCAATAGCATATAAATATAATCTCCACAGTAAAACATAAAATTATTATTTAAAAGATATATTAATTAATTATAATGCCCAGTGAAAAGCACTTACAAGTGGATTAAAGTATAATACAGTAATTACAACCATAAAATCAAATATAACTACTAGTGAACTAAATAAAATAGCTTTATTAAAATAAGAAAGAGCTTTGAAGTGCAAATTAATTAAAACAATTATGAAATGCTTACAAGATTTTCCATCACTTCAGCACCAAGCTGACATAGAAAGATGGACCAAGAAACAAGGTCCTTATTAATCAGTCAATCTCAATAGCAGCAGTAAGGTCTAAATAAATTCTATGTCCATTTCCAATTCAAAATGCTTTCACGTGGCTGAGAATACCAGTTTTGCAACTCTTGCAATTAGAGCTCTTTTTTCCTTAAGTTGATACTTCAACATAATCTTAATTCAAAGTTATTGGTGTCTGTAAAATGTTTTACAATATAATTAAACATGAACATAATTTTGCACATGCAATTATGCATTCTTTAACCATCAGCCAAAAAATCATTAGTATGATTGAATACGTAACAAAGATAGATCAAATGTCATCTCTTACTACAGTTTTATTATCAGTTCATTGTATGAACACCCAAGATTCAAATTAAAAACCAAATTAATTAATCTGCATCTATCACGCATATTGAACAGATAACTTGTTCTGTGAGTTTTGATTAAACAACAGTAAATGGATTAATAAGAAAATGTATTAGTATTGGTTGATGTTTTGCCTTTTTGGGAGTCAGATTTTCCTAAAGAAAAAAGCAAAATAATTTTCTCTGCAGTTTAAAAAGTACAATCAGCAGAGAAACTGAATGTCCTTCAGAAACTATGAAAGCACTAAAACTACTCATCAGGTATCTCTCAGTACTTTTTGGCTTAACTCGTCACATGAAATTAAGTTTTGAGTAGAACTGCGAAATGTTTATGTTTGGAGCATTGGACAGTTCTATGGGAATAGGCACCTTTATCTCCTGGGACAAGAACCTGCTGAATGCAAAATATTCAGAGAAGAAGCTGTAAGAATCCCAAGTGAAGTCTGGACATTTAAAACTTTAGCAGCCCATTAAAAACACACAGCACTTAAATATTAACTCAGACCTTAGAAAGGATAATCCTACCAGTACTAATCCTATTCTAATGAGGAATGTTTTATAAACTTCTCCAATTAAATAAGAAAATTCATTATACATAAATATTAAGAGCTTTATCAACCAACCTTTTAGACATATATACAGCAAATATTTCAAAGCATGAGAAGTAGATAGAATTAAATAGTAGTACAATTAAATAAGCCTTTCCACTGTGGTTAAACAAAAACACATATAAAAATAAAAAAGTTTCAACTGACTACATTTCATTAAGAACTCGATCTGCACATATTTACATGCAACACATAATTATTTGCAAGAGAGTTTACTTAAAAATTTTATGTGAATAGCAAATCTGTGCAAAATATGAATTTAAGGCCACAACATGAAAGTGCTTTATTACAATTCCTTAGTTCTGGCTTCAGATAACAGGCCAACCCAGACAATTGTAATCCAAGAGAGAAGAATAAAACCCAGGAGTGAAACAAGTATAGAAAGTATGATTAGCGGAGCCAGAACATTAAGACAAGAGGCATTATCTAATTTGTCTGTCATTAGGTTTGAATGAAAACACATAGAAAAGGTGGCAGCAATAAGAAAAATAGAACTCGTAAAATTATTAATAGAACATGGTTTTAAAAGATGAAATAGCAATTTAACTGCACTTAGGAATAACTAACAGTACTTCCTCAAACAATACTATTCAGTATTTATTAAAAGTCTTTTTAATTGCTTTTAAGTAATCCAAATATAACAACTTAAATTTTGCACTAAAAATATCTTCCTTTTAAATTTTTTCTTTTTTTTTCACAACAATAAAATGGAAGTAAACTAGAAATTGTCCCAATGAAAATATCAGATGTAGGAATTGCTGTGCTAACTCTCCAAACCAGACGATCAGAAGATGCATTCACAGTGGAAACAGCAGAAATTCTGAAATTTTACTGAACCTTTGAAAATAGCAGCTGAATTCCCGATAAACTTCCTTATAAGAAAGTTAAAATGCAGCACTCTTTTTATGTTCTTAGATATTCTTCCATCACTTCCATTTTCAAGAAAAGGGGGAAAGTATATACAGCAACAGTAAGAGTATTTTTAATTATTATTTTTAATAATTTTCTGCATTTTTCCATCTCTTGCTTCTAAAATTCACGGGAGAATTCTACAAAATTATTAGTGATTTTTGGTGAAAGAATGTGAAACAGTAATAACAGAGAATTTCTTTATCTACAAGAAAAAAGGCTCAGACTGTGCAGAACACAAATGCAAAACCTGGGTTGAGTTGTTGCAGAAAAGATGCAGAAAAAGTCTTTTCAAAGTTATCCCCACACAAGATGCAGAATATTTATACTGAGTTGTCAATACTGGCTTTATAATTTTCTGAAATATTAATAAGAAGCCAACAAATATAAAAACACATTTAAATTATAACAGGCTAAGCTTTTTTCCCTAGAACTGCCTTACTGCTAAGTTGGATAGAATGCTACATGATTTTAACGTCTTTTATCAATGTTTATGGAATCCCCAGACTACTTTTATCTACAAATGCTCAGCCTTCTCCAAATGGCTACCTCAAACTCTCATGTAATTACCAGTTGTCTTCCACTAAAGTGAAGAAGTTGAGACTCTTCCAAGCATGACACCAGCCAAGTGCTAAGCACCTGTAAATTCTGGAAACACAAATCCTGAATTAATTTGGGCGTTCCTATACCATGCTATTTTTTATATGTCCCCAACCTCTCTGTGACCACAGTCCAGCCTGCTGCAGCCCAGAGACGGGGGGAAGATATGAATAGCAAGAACTAGAAGAAAGAAAACGAGGCTCTCTTCTTCCTGGGATGGTGTTCCAGCTTTATTCCAGGGACTGGGCAGAGAAAAGAGGAAGAAACTGGTAATGCACTGCTTTTTTAATTTAGAAAAAGGGGGCAGGGTCACAGTTTTACAGCCAATAAGGAAACACTGGGGAGGAGGAGTTAAGGAGGAGCTAAGGAGAAGGAACTAACATTCCATTCATTCCAGGATTATACCATTTTTCTAAATGCCTTACAACAATACCATATCTCTTTGATTTCAAGCCTAAATGAAGTAAAAGATAGTGTGCCACGTGAGTATGACCTTTTACAAACCATGGGAAATGGTTCATGATTTAGAGCAGAGAGGATCTATTGGCATTACAGGAAACAGAAAAGATAATTAGTTATAAGAGATTCCTTATATTACTGAGCTATCTATTGATCTTCCCTCTCAATTTTTTTGTATAATTCCGAGAAAAATCTGAATGATGATGACAAGTAGACTAATGAGATTGAATAATGTTTTATCTTCAAACTCCATCTCATCTGTAACAACATTCCATTAACAAACTAAAAAAAAAAATTCCATTAAACACAATTCATCAAAATAATTTTCCGGAGTTTAAGCAGAATGAGATTATGATTAAATTAAGAGAGTATTTTGGCTGTTTTAAGTCTTCTGCAATATTCTGGAGTGTACACACAAGGACAGTTACTTTGAGGGGAGCTGTGATCCATAAGGCTGGGTTAATGAAGGTTGCTTGAATCACTGACATAACGCATTAGCACTCTCCAAAGCACAAGCATCACCTTTCATACACAGGTAATCCATTATTATTAGCAAATAAGCAGTACAGGCTTCATCTACTCACACAGCTACTTACTACATCAAGATTTGCTTCACCGTGCAGTTACCCAGCACCAAGAAAATAATGTGACACGGTACCAGCAGGAATATTATTTTCTTGCACAGTAACCTTAATGAGCACTTAGGATGAGTACAGCAAATACAGATCATGAGAGGCTTTTCTAAAAAGCAAAGCCACTGAATTTATATCAGCCATACATTTCCCTTCAACTGCAGTATAGAATAAAAAGACAAAAGCAAAAAGGAAATGAAGAGTAAACCACAATATTCAATCAAACTGTCATGATTCCACCAAAAAGCCAACAAGTTTGGTTTCCCTTAGGTGAGGCATCCAAGAGGTTATGACTGCAGTACACAACTACCATTGTCCAATTAACAACAAAAACTTTAATTTAACCTTACACATACTTTGGTGTGATTTTCTTGCAAAAGAAAGTAACTGAGTGGACAATTTTCTAGACAAAAAGAAACAGCCCAAAGAAAAATTAAAAATGTGTATCTTTACTATACAAAACTTTTAACTGTACCCCTGTTGTGATCAGCAATACAAAGTCCAATTGACAACTAAATACTAGTGGTATTCCCTCACAGTCAGCACTGGGGCCAATATCTTTGTTAAAAACTAATCATAGCAAAGAAGAGACAATGTGTTTGCCAATGATACCAGACCAGGGAGGAGTGCTTGACACACTGAAAGTGAGGGCTACTATTTAAGGAACCTTTGCAGGCTGAAGGAATGGCTAAGAGAAACCTCCTGAGGTTCAAGAGAGGCAAGGGTCATCACTTTGGGATGGAACAGTCTCATTGTACAAGCACTGACTGGGCACAGCTTGATGGAAAGCAGCTCTGCCAAGAAGAATTTGAGAATCCTGGTGGACAACAGGCTGTACCCAAGTCAAGAATGTCCTTGAAGTAAGAAAGGCCCAACATATGTTAGGCTTTCTAAAGATAAAAGAAGCCAACAGGTCAGGGGAAGTGATTCTTCCTCTGAATTTGCCACTTGGGAAGCCACGTCTGCAGCATTACATCCAATTCTGTGACACTGACACACATGAGCAAGCCCAGTGGGGGGCAGAGGAAGCTGGAGCACTTCACACATGAAAGGAGGCTGATAGAACTGGGTTTGCTCAGCTTTAAATAGAAGTCTGTGAATAGCTCCAACTACCTATTGGGAGCATGCAGAGAACATGGAACCAAATTCTTCTCAGAGATAAAAGGTGGTGGACAAAAGCTCCATTTAAAAAAAAATAATTATTTATATAAAAAATAAAATGACAGTAAAAGTAGTCAAACTTCCAATAGTCTTACCCAAAGAAGCTGCAGAATCTCCATCCTCAGAATCATTCAAAACTCAACAGGGCAAGACTCCACACAGCCTGTTCTAAATTGGCCCTATCCAATTAGATAAAGAGCAATCGAGGCAAGGGCAAAGGCTTGGAACACTGACTTCCAGAGGCCCCATGTAACCCAAGCAGCTCTAAATTTCCATCAATATTTAGTAGTAAACACTCATGATGCCTAGTGAAAACTACAAAAAAATTATAAAGACCTCACAACTTTATTTTAAATTAGATAAAAAACAGGAACCCACACTTCACTTTCAGTTACAAAGGGTGATCAAAGAACAGTATAAGATGACACAACTATTTGCTACAACTGACTTATTTTTTTTAAACTGTGAAGCATCAAAAATAAGGCTTCCTAAACCTAATAACTGAGGGAAATTATTTAGCTATATCCCTAAAGCACTGAAGGTACAAATAAGACTTAAGCATTTCTTTTTTTCCTTAAACTAAACAATAATATATTGTATTATACTTAATATTTTTATTCAATTGAACAAACAGGTTGACTATCAAAATGCTATTTCTAACTTTAAAAACTTGGTTAAACAATTTGTTTATATAAATGTTCATTGACCAGGTTAAAGAAGTCTATTTATAGGAATTGTACACTTCATTTAATATATGATTATTTGCTTCTGAAATGTAAACATCAATACTGATGCAAGACTAAAATTACATATAAAAAGTCACATTATGAGAAGTTAGATTATTTTTTAAGTAACAAAATACACTGATTAAACTATATTTTAATATAAATATTTAGCTACCCATTATACAGAAATATGTCCTCATACTTTTCGTATTCACTAGCAGTTAAAAAAAAATATATCTACAACAACAATTTTTACATACTTTTAAGTTTATAGTATAATTTTACACAAACATTTTTCACCTGCCCTTGGTTTTTCATCATTACAAATACCCTAATATCCTAGAAAAGCACAAAGACCATTATCAAATATTAAGGATGTACATACAAGCAGGCAAAATCTCCTATGACAAGCATAGGCACAAAAATACTTCACACTATATATAACAAAAAGAGGGAATTAATGTTTCCAAGAGGATTATCAAATATCAAGCTACACAAGAACTATTTTTTCTAAGTCATCACTGACAGGCTACTGTTGCAAATATATGCCTGGTTCTGCTTGGCAACATTTTGTTAATACTCTGTTCATTAATTTAACAAACTATCAAGAGAGTATGTTTAGAATGGGCAAGCATTATCTCTTGCATTTCATTTAATTAAACTCTGTTCTAGCTATATGACAGTCAGCATTTCATGAAAGGAATTCTTTTAAGGATGAAGGTAAAATATTTCAAAATGCACTGCTAAAACATGAAAGCATAATCTAAAATTACCCCTGCACATACTGTAATTTATCTATAAAATTAAAGATGTTATTTCCAGAGTTCATAATTAATTGGATTCCACAGAGAAATTATGCAGGCATTCCAGATAGCAAAATGATGCACAAAGGCACAAAACATAGTGCCGAAGGACAACCATAAACAACCACCGTGACTTGCCTGCATTACCACAACCATTGAGGCTTAATGTGAAATGAATACTGGCTGCCTTTTGTATGTGGTCATTACTCTGCTGCAAAGAAATTGCCACTGAATTTTGATTATATTGCCTTAATAAAAAGTAATGAAAGAGGCTCATGCTCTAGTGGCTTTCTTTTAAATGATACACGACAGTGATCTGCAAAGGCCAGTGTGCCACAAACTAATGATGACACCTCACCTGAGGAAGGCGATGTTACCACACCATTGCAGGTGACTGCAGTCATCTTGGCTTTTCTTACAAACATTTTAACTAAACACTTTCAATGTAACATCAGTTAGAAATTAGTTTGCCTTTGAGGCTTACCATCAATCCGACTAACAAGTTCTTCCAACATCTTCACTTTCTTCTGGATTCCTGGCTGTGCAAATGTGTAGTTATCCTAAAGAGGAGACCACATGTAAGTATTAGTTGCAGAAAGGCAAAAAAGGTTTCTTTTCTTTAAATTTCTTTTCTAAATCCATGTATTTTTCTCTGTTTTCTTATGGTGTTTCTGTTTTGTGACTACATTTCCTAGATCTGCTTCTACAGTAAAATAGTAAATCATCACACTGTACAGTCCTGAGTCCCCACCTCTAACAGTATATTCTGTATTGGTACTCCTGCATCAACTGCTCTCTACTGGCTAATCTAGTGAAGTTACTTTATTGCAGAAATGCAAGTAGCTTTATAAGGCCCTCATCTTACATGACAAAATGTGCCGTGCTAGAGATTTTTAAGGTGATTTTTCTTCTCAAAATTTACAATTCTACAAATAATGTAGGAAATATGAAAAAATAGCCTATAATCAGAGAGAAAGAATTTGATCTTCTGGAGTACAGAGTAATAACTTCAAGCAGCATAAAAAATCAAAAGTCTGTTTTAATGTACCCATAACTGTTCTGAACCCAAGATTACGGTTAATACCATGAATCAAAATCTAACACACAAGCTATGTAGCTAAAAGGGCATTATATTTGCATATATTTCTTTGAATTAATTAAGTCTAAATGGATTTTTAATTTGTGGATTGCTGCTCTATAATATAGACTTGAGTTTGAAATAATGACAGCAAGAAAGATACCTCTGCTTGAAACCCAGTGATCAATCTTTTTAAATTATATTATTTAAATATACAGAAATGTTTCTGAATAATTAATTGACAATCCCTCCATTTAGCTCATTTTTTTACATTTGTCTTCCTGTGGTTCTCGAGAGGTTCAAGAAAAGAAAATTATGCATACATATTTTAAAGGAAAGTTGCTATGTAGAATTTTTTTTTTTTATGCAACCACCACAAACATAGAAAATCAGGGTAAAGGATGTTTTGCCCCAGCTGCTATTTTTTGAGTAATTCCTTTATCAATTTGAGCTAATTAATCCCAAAATTACCCTAAAATTTTTTCATCTACATTGAAATATTAATTTTTCTTGACTTTATTTTAAATTTTAACTTGTTCTTAGAGTAAAATACATGACTGTCAGTTCATTTTCATTTATCCTGATATGTTTTTTCTATTTAAAACCGAAAAAAAGTCTTATTGACTCTCTTGACTTTATTTACATGGGGTTTTAGGTTTTATTTGACTTATGAAACTGAACTGCAATTTAATCTTCAAATTCTGTAGAACTGCTATAAAGTGTGAGGCCTAAAAGTTCACAAGGCAAAATGATACACTAATAATTCTGTAAATTAAAGTATTTCAGCCAACATGTAATTTACAGTACCAAAAAGTCTACTGTACTCTGATCACCTAAACCACTACAACTTGTAACTGACTACAGCAGTAGCATTTTAAAAATTACAGCTAAATTTTCTACTGGTCTAGCAGTAGCCCTTTCACAGTAATTAATATTAGAAAGTAATGTATAAGCCAAAAGAGTATGGAGGAGGAAGCAAGAATAATTCCTAAATTTTTTTAATTTTTCACAGGAATCACCAAGCAAAATAGGCAACAATTTCAGCTTGTTGACATTATTTCACCAAAAGAACATAAGCAATAAGCATCCTTTTTAATGAAATAAAGCACCAAAACAGAAACAATGGAAATATTCATACAGAACTGAGATCTATTATAATCTCATTTCAGGGAGAAAGAAACTATCCCATGCACTGGAACACTGCCCTTTATACAAGTATGACACACCTGTATTAGTCATGGATAATATCCAGGATACAGCATCTTTAGGAAATCAAAATCACTTTCTTTATAGAATGTACTCTAACAACAAAAACTGTATTCACGTTTTTGTTTGTTTCAAAAGGTTTATATACTGTTCTATTTATTTAAACCAAGTTAACTGGTGTTTCTAGAAGTAGTATTGCACTCAAAGTACAGCAACATAGTATTTAATTATTTCCTAACCTATCCTCTGTAAAAGAACATTCCTGTATTTAACACCGAAAGTCAGCACAGAGTTAAAACAATAGTGCTTCGATCATTAGTCTCTCCCCAGGTAGTGTAACTCTTGACTGTGATCTATGAACCTGAAACTACTTTCTTTCTCAAAGCCTAATTTACTCCATACACACCTGGAAATGCAACCCAAAACTGCCATCTTGATTTGAAAACAGGTAAATTTACTTTCCACTGCATTTGATCTTTTGTCTATTTATTTTTCTGTTCATTATTTCAGCTGCAAATGAACACAGCTGGTGGGGTCACACTTCTACTTGTGCTGACTCACCTAAACTGGAAATATCTTCCTTGGATTTCCCAGTACTCTCTTCTAATTAAACTGTGTTGTACATATCCCCTCCTATGACACTTGTAGTTGACTTCCTGGAGTTCATGAAACTGTGAGAAAGACTTTGTAAATGTGAAAGGTATTCTGTTACCCACTATTCTTGCTCCTTTTGTACTTATAGATGAAAGAAAAGTAAAACAACAGAAAAGAAAAAAAAACATGCCAAACTCACAAAATTAATGAATTATTGCTCAGGGCTGTTCAGCCAAGACAATTCTTTTCTCAATTACTTATGACTGTTTCAGAGTTTGTCTTTCGCTCATTATTGATGGTCAAAGTTTCAAATGAGGAAATAAAAAATTTCAGGATGAAAACAAGGAGTTCACATAAAATATCTCTTATTTCTAAACACTGTTCTTGTCACTTTCTAGTAACCATTTATGACAAAGCAAAATGACAATTAATAACATATGACAAAGTATGTATGGGTACACACCAGAATCCATGATAAACATAGAAATTCATGCACTGATGTGCATTCATTGAGGTTCTGCTCACACAGCTTCCAACACACTTTCAGTGAACTATGCTAACCTACTTCACAGCTGAATGGTTATAATATCTAGTTTAGACCAACACATAATTAGTTTCACCTCACAATACAGAAGGTTAGGACTTTATAATGTCACAAGAGATCAAAACTTGCTTCAGCTTCAAACCTTTGTGTTAGTAGTCTCTACTTATTCTGTAGAAGCTGGTATAACCACCCTACTTCCCTGCAACTACAACCAGGTTTGGCAGGATTTCTCAAAATCTAGTTGTTGTAATTTAAAATAAAATACTAACATTATAGACTTCACTAAACATTTTAAATATATTTAACTAAACCATTCCTTACATTTTTTTTTTAAGCGTAGAGAAATTCAAAATGGAAGAAACTTGGAAAAATTATCATAACAAATTTGCCTGGGACTGTCCTCCAGGGGAGAGCGGGGGGAAGAGAGAGGGAGAGGGAAGGAAAGAGACTTCATAGGCACTAGCTGAAGAAAATCCCCCCTCTTTTTCTCTCAATAGGTGATGATGGGATAATTTTAAAAGAAAAAGCAGCAAGCTGAAGAGGAATGGAGAACGGTCTTTCATGTCATCATGAAGGAGGAAACAGAGCCAGCCAAATTAAAAGAAAAATTACTGTCAGTAATTTGACATAATGACTGCAGCCAAGCAGAGGTGTAGGCACAATGCCTCTGAGATGAGAAATCTTTTCGGGTCATACACACTGTTCACCAACAATGCACTGAAGAAAATGTCAGAAACATTTATGAAAGAAAATGGAAAGTTTTGACACAAAGTGTTCATGTGTTGTTAGCTCTTTTTAACGAAGTTTTATCAATGAGATCAGAGCTTTTAAATATAGAGGATACACTAAGCAATCTGTATAAACCATACAGACAAATAGACTTGGATGTCTATTTTCTCTACCAATGCATATTTAAGAATTTCTATGCATTAATTTAGTATGTTCAAGTATATTATCACATGAACAAATGACAACTGAAAGAACAAGGTTTTCTTATCCTCATTATGTCACAAAGAGATCTCCTGAATTCTTCTTCTTCACTCATTTAAGTGCTTCATTCACATATTTCTGAATTCTCTAAGCAAACTTCTATTAAAAAATCTTGGTTCACATTGCTCAGGAAGTTATGCAAAAAGGTAGGGGCAGGAGGGAGGGAAGCATGACACTAGATAATGATAGCCACCACGTATATTAACACTATTAATGGAAACAGAGTTTAACCAAAATGTGTCTTGAAGATGGAGATTACAATGTAAATTCACTCCTGAATACAGTTCAGGATAGAGTGTGCATGCACAAGAACAAACACACAAATGTGCTGGACTATGCCGTTAGCACAGTCCATAGTATGTTCCATAATTACTCCAAAACACTGCCTTTAGAAGAAAAGGTCTGTCAACCATCCTGACTTTTATAAAATGCAAAATATCCTAAGTAGTAGGAAAAACATTTGCAAAGCATTGCAGCCCAAAATTTTTACATGCAAAACAGTATTTAACTTATCCCTATACAACAGGACAACAAAAACAACAATTTATTAAAATGTAGGTACTGAGTCTCATGTTAGAGTAGCATCTGTAGAGTGAAAACCAGAGATCCAACCTTCTACTGGTCTGTGTAATCAGTTTTACACAAGTGGATGTATTGTAAATTACAGAAACTGTTAAAGTAGCAATGACAAAAGTGCTCAGGGTATATTTTTGGATTATAGCATAGGCCCAATAACAGTTCAAATCTGGATTAGAGATAGAAATCATAAATACAAACATGTACAATCCCAAAAGCTGATGCTGCAAATTTTAGGTAGAGGATAAAATATTTTTATGCTGAAATATACTGATGGCACAGTATATTTCATCTACTGATTACAAATAGATTTGTTGTCTTCCTGAAAATTTTACTCTCGGTGGCAGGTGGAAAACTGCATTATTAGCTTCTAAAGGGAGGCTAACAAACTCATACACACAGAAAAGAAGATCTGCAATTCAGCATAATCCTAAACTAACCACCCAGGTGAACTGCATACATGACCAAGAAACTTGTCTTGCAGGAGTTCAAAAAAAAGGTACAAAGAAAGCCATAACAGACCTATTTTTTCCCTTAAAATAAACCTCAGAAAGGTTCTGTGAAGAATTTTCAGACGAGTTATTTCTGCACATACTTCTCAACATTTGAAATGCACATTCATGTTATTTATTGGATGTGGCAGACCTCTGAAAGGCTTTCCAAGTACCATTTCTTCCTTCCATCCATCCATCCGTCCATCATCCAGATCAGGCATATGTTAGCAACAACTTTCCATAACTCAGGAGTGAGAAAGAACTCTGCAGGATTCCCTCTGAAGGTCATGAATCGTGCTGTTTTATCAGCCACAGAAATAGTTAATATGTACCTCAGCACACTGCAGTCCCTGGATATGATTTATCTCACTTTTATTCCAAAAATTACCAGGCCCTGATAAATAATTATATTAATATTTTAGTGCTATTTTTAATACATCTGCTTAGATCATTATGCAATGCATGTATTTCCCTTTTGGTTATTTTATTACCAGTATACTCGAACTTAAAATGAAAAGTTATACTCTATTTTATACATGAACATTAAGTTTTCAGGTGGCACAGATCAATGTGAACTTTTTACTTGAATGTTAATGAGACAGTGTGGAGGAAAGAGTTATAAAGGATAATTTAGTAATAAAAAAAAAGTTAATAATCTGGATATATGGGAATGTCTACTTAATTACATGGAAAAAATACTCATGGGATAATTCTAGTTTTCCCCTATGAACAGCCACAGATGAAATTACAAAAATGCTCATGCATCATCTACAGTTCAGAAGTGCTGTAAAGACAACCAGCTTTATCACACACATGGAAGATGTATTTTGCATACGGCCACACACAGCCTCAGAGCCAGGTTTTTATAAACCAGCATAAATCAGCACATCTTGCAAGAATACAGGCTGCAGACAAGTTCTGTGGAAAAGAACTTGAAATCTCAGTAGACGGAAAGCTCAGATTGAGTCACTGGTAAGCTCTGGCAGCAAAGCCATCCAGCAGACTCCTGGCCCAGTAGATGAAGTGATTATCCCCACTCAGAATCACATCTTGATCATTGCAGAATCACAGAGGCTGGCAGGGATCTCTGGAGGCCATCGAAGCACTGCCCAAAGCCAAGTCACCTGGAGCAAGATGCTCAAGGCCATGTGGAGTCTGGTTTTGAACTTCCAGGATGAGGATCCTACAACCTCTCTGACCAAACACTTCTAGAGTTCAATATTTACTGTATAGATTTTCCTTGAAATGTTTAAAAAGAATTTCTTGTATTTCAAGATCACATCTAAAATACCACATCCAGCTTTGGGGACTCTGATACAAGAAAAAGGTAATGAACTTCAGAATAAACCGAAGCAAGCGTAAAAAGTCACCAAGATGCTCAGAGATATGGAGCATGTGCTCTTAGAGAGGAAACTGGGCTTGTTCAGCCTGAAGAAAATAAAGCTCCAGAAACACCTAATCCCAGCCTGATAAAACCCATGTTACCACAATGATGAACCTCCCTTTTTAATAATGGCGCACAGTGGGAAGACAAGAGACAAGCAGGATAAACAAAAAATGTTCCATCTGCCTACTGGGGAGAAACTTCAACCTAAGGGCAAGGAAGCACTAGAATAAGTTATCCCCTGGAGATTGTGAAGTCTGTCTTTGGAGGGTTCAAGACACAACTGGACAAAGCCTTCAGAAACTCAGTCTGATCTCAGAGCTGGCCATACATCAAGCAGAATTATCCTATGTTCTTATGATTTCAGAAGCTGTCATTTGTTCTCCTGAGATAAATAAAAAGCAATTGCAATGAGGCATAGTCTTTCTGGGACAAAAATTGAAGAAAAAATTTAGAGCACAGACTCATGAAGCACTGCAAAGGAAAACCATTACATACATCATCATCCAAAATTGACTGCTATAAGACAGCTACAGATTTCAATATTAAATGATATTTTAGAAAGATAAATTTATATTCAAAAAGTCCTAGTATTTGTTAGATCAATTTTGAAAACTTTAATCAAACTGTGATGTGACATATGTGTAGTCACTTAGAAGCCTAAACTTAGATACTACCAACAGAGAAAGAAGATGCAAAGTAATCTAAGAACAAAAAATACATTAAATTATCATGCAAGATCAAACATTCAAACTGGAAAAGTTCGGCAAACTTTCTAGCTGGAGCCAAAAACATACTTGCACAGGAACCTACAGATGACAAAAAAAAAGCCCAGAGGAAATCTGCTAAGAGACAAATGATTTGAACATGTTTTTATTTCTTCTCTCAGCTGAGAACTGTATGCATGTCAGGAAGTGACTATCCTGCTGCCCAATGCCAGCTCCTGTTCATTATTGCACAGGTCTCCGTGGTTCAAAGATGCATTCTTATATTAAAAACACACAATCACATTAGATACATAAGGGAGGGAGGGAAGATGAGTGAGGAGTGAAGAAATAATAGATACTATTTGTGGTAAAACTCAAGCAAGAAATGCAATACGTCTTAATAACACCTTTGACAATTCTAGAATCAAGAAAATGAGACTGTCTGGATGGATTGGAAAAATAAATGAGTTTTCTGTTAAGAATAATAAAGATGTACAAATACAATCATACATTCTTCCACCCTTCTGCACTGAAAAGACAAAACACACAAAAAAATGTACCTAGTTCATATTAGCCAAAAATTTCACAAGATGACCCTAACTGTTATCAAATTGCACTCTTTAAACTTCTTCAATACTGGTAGGGCAACATGAAATGGAAGCTTATATCGATGAATAAATTAATGGAAATACTCTACAGAGATTCTTTGATTGCAGTTACCACATGCCACATATCCCTGTATACTTTATTCAGACATCTCAGACAAAACCATCACATACATCACACAGGAATCTTCTATGCCATATTTTCAGAGAAAAAATGATTGTGCATCCAGAATGCAAGTCAGTCAGAACTATAGCATCACACAATGAACCCACTGGGAACCTAATTTAAAGTTCATTTAGTCCAAACCTCCTACCCTGGAGCGGGACAGTGTCAGCTCCATCAGGCTGTTTAAAGCCACATCAGTCCTAGCTTTGAACACTTCCAGGAAGAGGACATCTACAACTTCTTTGGACTCCCTCATCATAGAAAATGCACTCCTTATGTCCAATCTAAATCTACTCTCAGTTTGAAATATTGCCCCATGTGCTATCATTACAAGCCCTGGTAAAAGGTCTCTCTCCAGCTTTCTCAAAAGCTCCCTTTAAGTACTGAAAGGTTACAGTAACATCTCTCCAGAACCTTCTCCAGGCTGAACAAGCTCAATCTTCCCAGCCTTTCCTCATAGGAGAGATCACCTTCATGTCCCTCCTCTGGACCCATTCCAACGGGTCCATGTCTGTCCTGTGCTGGGGATCCCTGAAATGGCTGCAGCACCCAGGTGGAGTCTCACAAGAACACAGTAAAGGGGCAAAATCCCCTCCCTCCCCTTGCTGTCCACCTGCTTTGCATGCAGCCCAGGACACAGCTGACTTTCTGAGCTGCAAATGCACATTGCCAGTCATGTTCACCAGTATCCCAAATCCTTCTCTACAGGGTTAGCTCTTCCAATCAACTCAACCTGCAGCTACACTATTGGGTTATCTGTTTAGTAAAGTGATATCATCACAGAAAGGAAACAAAACAGGAGAATGGGAGAAGAAAAACAAGAAACCCTTTTATTTCAGCAGCACTGCAGTTGCACTGAATTAACTGTAACATCATTAGTCACACTGCTAGCATAATCTTTCAAGCCTTCTTTTGATAGATGAGTGCATCCTTGAATGCAGCCAACACTATTCCATTTGTATAACAGCTTAAATTTTCATCGATGCAGTTTAATTCCATTGCAATTGGTTTCCATATTTTGCTTCTCAGTACCTGATGGTTTTATATGAAAACAGAATTTTAAGGAGCAATTACCTAATCTGTGAACTTCCTTTCCTAGAAAAAAAAATAAAGCAACAGGCCAGTGACAATGATGTTCCAGAAGCAGGTAAAACAGTTGGAGGGTTGCATTTCTTTACCTGGCTTGCTTTCTTTCCAGTAGATTTCAAGCTCTCACTTTTTCTCTATATAACTTTTCACATATTTTTGCTATGTGGTTAAGTACTTTAAAAATTTAGGACTTCTGAGTGATTGAAATAAGCAAACCAGTATTTGTTACAGGAATTGACATGAGAAAATTACTATGCATTTCAAAAATACCACACAAAACACTGAGCTATTTGACCATTAACCAGGAGAAATGGACTTAAAATACCTTTAAGAAAGTTAAAGCCTTTTGTTGCTGACTAAATTCTATAACTGTTTTGTCAGAAATGAACCCTGTTACAAGTTTCAATTCACAATGCACCTTAGCCAATGAAACATTCATATTAAAACATGTCATAGGAAAGAATATTGTAGGTACTTCTAGTCTTCATAAACTTTTATGCTCATGAACATTTACACAAAAATCTACCATTATTAGAGTCCAACTTGCTGCATGTAACAGAAAATTGTGCCTGCATTTATAGCTTTTCCACACAGAAAAAATTCAAACACTCAGTGAAGCAGTGTAAGTAACAAGTTTTAAATAGGTATTTTAAAAATATGAAGATAATTTCAGGAACTATTATGACAGCAATCACTTATAAGTTGCTATATTAACAACTTAAAAATTAATAAATCAGTCAGGTTTTTACCACCTCAGTGAGATCATGAGCAACTATGGTTCATGCTTGGCAACAGATTTGCAAAATACACATCTAGAACTGGAAGTTTCTGTTCTGCTCTAGAACATCACACACAATCAAACATGCAGACATTCTGATGAAGAGAAGTTGCACAGGTTTTTTTTCCTTTTCCTTTCTTTCCTTTCTATGCCAAATTCACAGTGGATTTCTCCAATGGGAAAATCAACTTTTCCCCTGTTTTTCATAGACATACTCTTTTTCAGCCTTGAAGTAGTTCAAAGCCATGCACTAATCGGTTAACTCCACTACTTACAGACAGGAAAAATCAATTTACCTGAATGCCATCAAGCAACTTGCTCATGCACCAGTAACTATCAGCTTCTATGTTCTGCAGCACTTCTTCAGGCAGTCTGGAAACATCAAAATTTTCCACTTCTTCTTCTTCTGTTTCAGGAAAAGAAAGACAAGCCAATGAAGTGCATAAAATAAATAAAGCAAGAATGAGGAAAATAATTGAAAACAAAGACAGACACCACTTATCTTCTAGTCAGAAACCAATGCACATTTACTTTAACAGGGACTGAATGAATCATTTACTGCTCAACTGTGTCGTCTAATGGCTTTAAATGTTAATGAATACTTAATTTCTTGCAGACTGTGAAAATCTCAAATCATGCCTGGTTAACCAGAATTAATATATAATAAATTACTTTATTCTAAACATTTCACACCTGAAAGAGGATCAGAAGCACTTTGAGAGCCCTCAAGCTATATATGAACAATCTCTGAACAAGAGGACTATGTTAGCACCATGCACAGAATGTGCAAATATGTCACCAGTCTTCACAGAAGAAAAAGCCCTGAAAAAACTTCTCAGAAAACCACTGAATTTTATTTAGAAAGCAGACTATAGCTTTTCAAGGAGGATTTGTTTTTCCAGCAAGTATTTGGAATAGAAGAAAATCAGACAAAAGAAAACAGATGTTCCCACTCCCCATCCCCCAAAAACTCTCTGATTCTCAACACTGGAAAAGCACAGAATCCAAATGACACCTAACTCATGGAAACCAAGTCTACCAAACAAGTGCATTTAAAGAAATTCACACTTCAACATGAACCACAATTTTACATTGTCTTTTTAAAGGCATGGAATCTGAATTAATCCATTTTGAAAAGAAACAGAAAGTGCTGTCCTGACTCTTTACTTCCAAAGTTCCCATACAGCTGCAGAAGAGAGTTTAACATGACCTGTGAAGGCTCCAAGTAAAAGGTGTAGTTTCCCTCTTTCAGCACCTCACAGTGCCTTACTGTATCAAAATGAATATCAAGGAAGCATCTGTCCCAGCCCTGGTTTATTCTCAAGGAGAGAGAGGTGCAGAAGAGGTTAATTCTACCTAAATTGTGCATGGTATACCTAAGAAGGAATTTCCTCCATTACATACCTGCAAGGTAATATAAAATAAAAAGTAAGAGAAGGCCAAGAATATGTATCTTGAAACTCGTCTATTAGCTGTATCTTGGCTTTGCAGTATGTAATTAGAGATGCCCAAGGACATTTTAGGTTGTCACATTTGATTATTCTACCTTAAAGCACTTATTTATCCATTGGCAATAACCATTACCATTACGTATATTTTGGAATAATTTCAATATATCTGTGATTTTACCACTACTAGTGGCACTGGTAGCAAGGTCTTACCAAAGCATTCCTGTGTGCATTGGTGTCTATATGTGGGTGCACATCTTCTAAGGGATAAATGGTTTTGGATTGTGAAATATTAATAGATGTAGGACAAGAAGATTAGGTTGTGCCAATGAGGCATTACCTTAGATATTTACTTACTAGGGAAATCTGGTAAATGAAACGGGAGTGCAGCATAAAATAATAGCATGGGATGATCTCAGAAGTGGCAGGGTTGTAAACAATTAACCAATAGTCATTTACTGGTAATTAAATGAATTCCACCTTTGCACTGGACTACAGTTCTATAAACCCAGTTTCTAAAAGAAGATTCAACATATTTCATATACCCTATATAATAAACTCTGATATAACACTACCTTTCAAAACAATAACAGAGCAGTGGACTACAACACCAATTTTTTTTAATATCACATCCTTTTGTTAGGAGGAAGAGAATCTTTATGTCAGCAGCAAATGCTATAAAAAGGAGGGAGATGCCCCACAATGGACAGCAAATTTTCCCTATGCTCTATGGAAACAATGGCAGTAAGTGGGAGCTAATGCTCCTCTTCTCTGTCCTCTGGTCCTATCACTTTCTCTGTTAGACTCCTCTCATAAAAGACAGGTTCTAGAACAAACCTGGCTTCATTTCACTTATTAAGCTTAATCCCTCCACAGAAAAACACATTAAGAGAATAACATAATATGAAAGTATTTTCATGGTAAAAATATTTGAAAACAATGGAGATAACAAGAAAGGTTTGAAGGAAGGCAAACAGGTCAGCATCAGCCAAAGAACCAAAACATTCAGCAATAAAGAAACCTAACTCAAATTAGACAAGTAGCTAAGGTGAAGTGCATTTAGCAAAATTAATCTAAACTGAAATGCCAGCTCTGCAGCTCACAAAAAATAAAATGAATAGCATAAAGGTCCCTGAGAGGCCAGAAAAAGTTGCAAAGAAATACCAACATGTCCATTACCAACTCCACAAATAGAAAAATTACTAAGAGCTGTAAGTAGGACTTACAGAAAGACAGAAAATTACTAGACTTTAGATGGACAAAGTAAAGTCAATTTAAGATGACAAGTTTCACATGAACCTGTTAAAAACATCAATATTAAGTATTTATCTGTCTACCTCCAACCTGATCTGCCTCATGATTTTAAACTCCACAAAGACAAGCCCACAATTTTCAGCAGAGAAGCTCTTTTTAACAGTTTCAAAAAATAGAATTAAGGATAAGTATCCACATGAATTTAGAAAAAAAGGACTTTTCTAAATAAACAAGAAAATTAATGATGAATCCACTACAGCAGGAAACAAAACTTTGGCACATCTTATACATATTAACTCACAAAAATGTCTTACAGTTATACTGTTTATCATATTTTCATAAACCAGTGCCCCAGTGGAAAAAAAATTCTAGTTAATATTTTTAACTTTCATTTGAATACTTCAAATGGAAAAAAATACCCCACTCTCACTCTGCCTCACTATGTCTACAGAAAAAAACAGTAAATGTACCAAATGTTCCTGGTATTTATATAAAACAGAAACATATACTGAACTGTCTCCCCGTTGAATGAAGTCTTCAGGCCCTCCTACACTAAACATTTGTTGAAAGAACGAGATTACAACTACTTGGACAATGTGCTTCTTTGCAAATTTTCTGCCTTGGAGCACCGCTTATTTTCATGACACTGGCATCACATTTCTGAACGAAAAGGTAGCTATAAACCATAGCACAACACATGTGGGTACGAAAAGATAACAAATGAAAAATATTTTTTTATGTTCTCTTTCTCATCTTTCTTATCTTACCACGTTTTTGTCTGTCTCTTTCAAAATCTACCATTTCACACTATATTCTCACATCAGGTTTTAAACCAACAAAAAAGAGGAAGATCCATACAAACATCAAAAGTGGTCATCTTCACCTCCCTCCACAGCCAGCAAAGATCAAGAAGTGACAAAGTACTACCTGACTTGTTCTAAACAAGAAAGATAAATAAACCAGATGAATCACATTTTTTTTAAAAAAAAATCTTGTTTCTCAGTATTAGCTATAATTTGCTCTTAAAAAGATTGTTTCAGAATGCAGACTTCTAAACTGTAGAAGTCTAAACTTACCAGAAATAAAGCTTTAAACACCCACCAAATGATCTGCCATCCTGCGACTGAACTATCTGAAAGCTGTGAGAAAACCAGGGCACTTTCTGAAGGTAGGCTAAATGAAGCAACTTGGACAGCAACAACACTCCAGCATTAATATTTTGGAAAAACTAGATTCGGATTGTTTTAATAAAGATGGATTATAAAATTAGAATGAGCAATTTTATTTTTTTTTCCCCCAGAAAATACAATATAGCTTTTAGTATCTTTCAATGGTTCCAATTACTGTTCATCAGAGGTATGTTCCTGAAGCACAAAGAGGAAGTCAGGACAGGCCTTCCTGAAAAGAACACAGGTCTGACACAAATTCACTACTCTAAGTAAAATTCTCATTATTCCATAGGGAACAACAGCAGATATAGATAGCTTTTAGCAATCTTTCTTCACTGAAAGAATCAGTAGTCCCCAGTTACAATGTCACAGAACCAAATGTTCAGCCATTACAGAAATAAAAATAGCAGTTTTATGAAGTACTTGTACAACTGTCTTGATTTGTCTCACCTCTGAAGAGATATCCAAGAACATTTTCTCTTTTCTTAAAGAGACTGATCTTTAGCATTTCCATAAGCCTCTTAAACACAAAATAATTATTCATTATCTTTTATATGTTCTTTAAATATATAAGCTACTTCTAGACAAATTTTCAATCCCATTGTGCTTCTAATGCATCATACTAAGCCATCTCTTCTGAAGTCAGATAATGAAGTTTTGAAATTAAAAAAAATCTAATTAAACGTTTAAGACAATTCAGTTGTATTTCTATTATACCCTGGCAGTATTTCCCCTGAGTAAAGCAACTGTAGCAAACTTTGGCTTAAAATTCTGCAACCAAGTATTTCAGTAAATAAATCTAATTACTTTGAGCTACATGAAAATAATGTTTCATTAAATCAGCTAAGATGTATATTTTTGGATATGTTACATTAACTGGTACTTTTTGATTTAAATGTGGTGTATGATGAACAAGGAGCTACACTGTGAAAGAACCTAAGAACTCTTCTAATAAAGATGGCAGAGCATCACAAAAGTAAAGTCTCAAGTAAATTCTCAGTGACATCAATGGCTTCTGCTCCATCAATCCACCTTACTTTGCTACACTTTATTGAGGAAGTTCAAAACTGACACTGAATATCCAAATGACCCTTTTCCACAGTACAAATGAAATTTATAAAGGCCATCCATTTTGACAACAAGCTCAAATTAAGGAATATTTGATTGGCAGAATGCTATGCAAAATCATAATCTACATATTTAGCATTTATTCATTTATTTGGGTGTGCACGTAGTGCAAAATGCTTTTTTTCTCCTGCAGATTTAAGGATTTAAGGGAAAAGCAGTCAAGCTCCATGTTGCTCTCTCTCTTTTTTTTTTTTTTTTTTTCTTATTTGGATGAAGAAATAGACACACTAGAAAAGTTTTGAAAGAAAGATCACAAGGGATTTCAGGAAAAACAGAAGCAAAAATAACAAAATAACCATCCCAAAAGTACATAAGATATTATTTGTGCTTGAGAACATAATTGCAATATCTGGTTTTAAATCATTTTAAATTTCTTTTCAATGAGTGAAATCTGAATGGATAATAATATAAAGACTGAATAAAAGAATGTGGACAGAAATAGAAGACCAGTGTGTGCAATATCTGGGGGAGAAAGATCACTGCCTAAAACTTCCCAATTAGGAAGTCTTACAGAAATTTCTCCTCTTCTTCAGTTTCCTGTGGAGATCTTTATCATGTTATCTATACAACTGTAAAGACATGAAAATGGTTGCCTAGAGAAAACCTGTTGTAGAATGGAGTCTATGACATGCTGATCTGAATATGTGCATTGCTGTAAGCATGGCATTAGCTCTTCTTTACTCACTCCCAGGGTATGCTTCTGAAACCTCCTACCATGCAAAAAGACTAACTTTTTCTGAACAGCTCTAACTGGATCCACCCACAAAGGCAGAGACATAAGGATAAAATCAAAATGTAAAAAAATATTGCTTACAGCTACTTACAGATTTAGTTTCCCAATGACAGCAGAAAGTAAACATGCTAAACAGCTTGCCTCCATTAAAAGTAGATTTTAATTCAAGATTAAGCCTAATGGATGATTTTAACTGAAGTTGTTCAGCATGTTAAAATTAAGTTCACAACCAATTTCTGTCTTTTAGATGTAATAGACTTCTTCTAAAGAGTACTGGAATTTTACCTTTTCAGTACAGATCAGGGTAAAAACACATGCAACCAATAAAAAGGCAGTTTGCATTCAGAACTTCTCTAAACCTGCTACCAACACAAAAACTCAGTCTTTATAAAGTGTGAAAAAAATCAATGTAACTTGATAGTTTTCATACTTCATTACAATGAGCAAGTTCCTACAAAAGATATATCCATTAAATAAAGCACACATTCTCTTAAAGGATTTTTTTTTTTTAATGAAACAAATATTTAATTGTGCCACTAATGTTTTAACTGTAGCTTTTTATCTTGAAATTGTTTCTTAGCACTCAGAATCAGCAAAACTCAAATCCACTGGAGTGCAAGGTAGGGGATAAAATGGATGTCAGGGTAGAAAAGATCTAGTGCTGAAGCCCAAAACAGACTGCATGATCACAAATAAATTATGATTGGTCTTTACATACACCCAATATACAAAACAATACATAAAAATATTAGCTCAGTTAATGATTTGAACATAAATTGGGGGGTTTTTAGCACTAATTTGTGTAAACATAGAAAATCATTATCATATACCTGAAGTTCAAATTAATCTCTTGCAGCAGTGCAAGGAAATCATTCTGACCACAGATGCACAGGTGTTTCTCTGTATGAAGCTTACTTTGCTACAATCTACTTCAGATGTTGCATCTTCAGGCAGACCTAACATAAAGGTTACCACACAAGTATTCAAAGTACAAAATCATACACATATGATTACATGCAGAGGTGCACAGTAACATTTGCACAGCTAGATCTTACATATTCCACTCCAAACTTATGAAATACCTATTCAGTCATTGCTGCACTAAGGTAATGTTTTTCTAAGAAGATCAAGACATAATAGAGCATTTAAATGCAAATTCTTTCAGTAACAATTACCTAATTAAATATGTATATTACCATATCAATATCACCAATTTAAAAATTCCTAGTTACATATTAATCTTGATAGAAATAGCTCTTGAGCTGTTAAGGATGAATCACCAAAGTAAAACCTTCCCTTTTCTTTGTGGTACTGCAGTCACAAAGGTAAAATTTTAAAAAAAACTTAATCATCTCATCAGTCCAGGCTGAGGTAAATATGACCTTACTGCATTTCAAATATTCCCCTATACCCAGTCATGTTCTCACATATATGATATATTGACAACTTGTCAATTTTAACCTTGTCAATAATCTTACATTTGTTTTCAGTTGATCTTCCAGTTTCCTTCAGATACAGTAGGAAGAAAGGTAAGTATCTTTATACATCCATATAGGAATTACATTTCAAATATTAATCACTATACTTTAACAATATGAAGCCTCTAAATAATATTTACTACATATGGCAACCGTTACAATCTTGTGTGACCCAGCAACCAATGTAAATCAGCCTGTCCAAAAACACCATAAACTTGATCCTAAGGACTGAACTTCTATACTCATCCAAATAAATGTATGACCCTGCAAGTACTCTCAATTTGCTCTGTCACAAAAGAGGAGATACTTAATATCCAGAATTCTGTAGATTCTGTATGAAAGTAATCAATAAATCAATCAGAGACTTCCTTTAGTAGGCCTACACTGCTTGACAGTAATCCTTTCTACCCAGGCTTTTTTTTGGCTAGATTTTAACTGCAAATATATTTTTTCCTCCATACTAAATAATCCAGAATTTTCCTTTAATTCATATTCATAACCTACTGCATCTATATATATATATATATATATATACACAAAAACAGACCTGTTTTTAAGGTCATTTTTTTATTTGAAAAATGGAAACTCTTGGGTCATGTTGCAATGTTGCAAATTAAACAAAAGACATCAGCTCTTCATAAACTGCAGACTGAGATTACTGGTCCTCAAGTCAGACAGAAGAAGATGAAAAGCTCTATGACCAAAAGGATACAGAGGAGAATTAAGTAAAACTGATGGTACCAACAGGTCTTTGACTCACAGAACTTGCATAATGCCAAATACAGGACTGAGAACCTCTTCCTCATAGGTGAATAATCTGCCAGTAAATGCAGTTTGAAATTAGAAGGAAGAGTATAAGCCACATTCTTGGGCATGACATTACAATGAAACAGGAGCCTTCAAAGCACTTAAGATGGCAGCTCTTCTTAAAAATGGACTTCAGCAACAATAAACACAATGCTCAGCACAAATTCTTCTCATAGTACTCACTTCAATAGGTTTGCTACTGTCAACCAAAACAGTTTGCCAGGGAGAAGCTGTGCATGTGACACCAAATTAAGGGACTCATAATTAGCAACCAGTATGCATGGTGAGCACAGGATGCTGATGAGTATTTTCTTAGAATGCCTCATAAGGGAATTCCCTGAGAAATCCAAAAGATGCTTGGAGAATAGGAAATGAAAGATTAAAGGTTGAACATGTCTCCCACATTGCAATTTTAATTAACTAGTTTGTGCTTTATCATTTAATTTTTTAAAGCATAAACACACATATACACAAACACATAGAGATAAAACATCAAGGGTGGGACAAGAGCAAACAACAGTGTGGTAAAACAAGTTTAAAGGAAACCTCAGGAACCCAAGCCTTCCCTGTGTTCAGGTATAGGATTGATTAGAGAGTTATCTCATAACTATCACTCTAGCACTGGAAACGCCTTCAAAAAGAAACTATAAATTAAAGTATTTTTGAAAAAGAACTATTTATTGGAGATGGAAAAAAATCAACTGCACTAAAGGCTACAACATATTTAAAAGATAAACAGGTATATGTATCTGCATATGCAGGGGTGAATTTTAAAAGTACTGAAAATTAATATTTTTTACTGGAACTATTAAAAAAAAAAGTCAAAAGAAGAAATTGCATGTAATTACTTAATAATAGAAGGCTGTCAAGAGAACTCATTTGAACAATTCCATAAACAGAAAGAACACATTTCCTGGATAACTTAAAAAGCTCAAAGGCTCAAGTCTAACTTGGGTAAAAATAAAAGTAGTACAAATTACCCAAGAACTCGTACATAAATATAAAAACTTCTAGAAATTCAGAAATGTAATTTTTCCCATGACTGAAGACTGAAATATTTCCTATCACATAAGCTCACCAACCATTTACATATGACCATAACTCTGTGTAAGTATAACTTCACTCACACATGAAGCAATTTTTATTCTAACCCATTAATGTCACTGAATGGCATAACAAAATAAGTTCTCAAAGAAAAATGGACAGCAGAGGAAACAACTGTCCCTCAGTGACATCCCCACATGTCTATGACAGTGGCAGTTTGCTGCAACCCACACTGTACAATATCCAATTGAAAATTGAAATATATCAACTTTCTTAACCAAAATGACATGCTTCTGTGTTTTGTAATCTCCCACATCATTCATAGCTAATAAGAAATCCACCTTACAGATTTCCTGCCTTACTTAAAACAGAAATTAAATAACATCCATTATTTCTGCTTTTTAGTATGAATGGCAAATACTAAATTTGAAGGAGCATATTTGAGGAGAATTCACTCTGCAGGAAACACTACTTCTTATACTGTTTAATTGCTGAATGCATTCCTTAACTGCCTTAAATCTGCTGCAATTTATACTTTCCTAATGAAACTGCTACAAATGCTTCTGAGGCAAAAAAGCCACAAGGCTTGCTTTTTTCATAAAATTCAAAGATATTTTTACATATTGAATAGGTATTTACTGTCAAGATAAAGAAATAATCAAACCTCTAGGGAAAAAAAAAGCCTGCTCTGTTCAAAAGTAATAGTATGATCTCAAATTTTCTTGAACAATGTTACTGTAAGAAAGGTAGTTGTCTTTAAATTTCAGTCATACCACAGTAAATTTTTAAGTCATAATTAAAGATGGGACATGTTCTTAAAAGCCAATTTTTTAAAAATAATGGTTTTTGTCAAAATGTGTGATATAAAAGCATTAAGTACTTTCTGCTTCTATGAAACAACACAATGAAAGTCTACAGAAGAAAAACTGTTCTACAAGAAAACTTTCTTTTTTATTGTGCTTAAGTACATAATTTTTCACTTCTGCTTTAAAAATTTGTTTTCCACAGCTTAAAGTAAAAATTTAAAATATCAGATTTCTCAATAAGAAGCAAGCAAAATATCCCCTTGCTTATGAAAAACCCAATGACTTCACTACTATGATTAAAAAAGGTTTGCATTTAAACTACAAAGCAAACTCAAATTGAAGTTTCAGCACACAAACTTGACAAATTTATGTGTATTGGTTTGACATCTATAAATTATTAACTAACCATGTATCTTATTGCAAATAAGACAAATTTTTTTTCTTACGGTTCTTTTTAAAGCAGTGATCCGCCTAATTTGAAAATCTTTTCTTAGATCTTCACCTGCTACTGATCTATGCAACAGGATTGGGATGTTACACTTCTGCCATTTGTAAAGCATGTGGTCATTGCTTAAGCAACTCTTTCTCTTGTAGCTTTTCTTCCCACAAGTTACTTCATAATAAACACACAAAGCTGTGATATTTGGATGTCAAAAGCCACTTTTAATGGTGTAAAAGCTATTAAAGTAATTTCCTAGTCTGTTGGAAAGCATGCTTGAGAGGACTTAGATCTGGAAGTATAACCACCTCTGTGCCAATTCACTATAGAGAGATGATCACTAATTATAACTATATGGAGACCATGGGGAGAGTAGAAATAAGAATGCAGAAGCCAGAACTAAAATATGCTGCTCCCTTTGGAATACATATCTCTCCCACAGCTATATTTATTGCAATTACCTTCCTTCTTCACAATTCTTCCATTTTTATTCCTGAAGAAATCTTTTGGTTTCTCTTCAATTTTAGTTTACTGTTTTCTACCACTACTCAAGATATTTTTTTCCATTTATTCCCACAACCCAACATTTCCAGTCTGTAGTTTCAAACAGAATACCCTTCACTAATGTCTCATTATTCACTCATCATATGAGTCTATTAGTTTCTTAATTTTCTTCAAAAATTAAACAATATAAACCACAAAACGTATTTCAAACTTGAGAAATGTTTCTTACATTAGCATTAATAAATTAATAAAATTAATTTTGTTTGTAAAATACTGAGAGTTTGCACTAAACATCACAAAACAGCATATCTTCTTTAGACAGATACATTTGAAAATTTAGAAACATACATATAGATGCAAAACAAACTTTAAAAGCAGATAATTTAAATCTACATCATCCTATGCAGTAAAAGAGTACTTTCATTGACAGATCTGTTTTAATATATACATGGGGAACAAAAATTCTTTCTCCTCAAGTTCTTTTTAGTATACATCAGAGAAGAAACAAAAAAAAAGCAAACATAAATAATACGAAAAGACAGTGATTTAAAAGACAAATCTGAGTTAGCTGAAACACTTCAAATCAATAGAAAAGCAATCAGAATAAATAAGTCAGGTCTAGCCTAAGACAGAAGTTTGATTAGTCTCATTTGATCAAAGAAATTTTTTTATTAATTTAGAGATTTCTTCTATATATCTCTTAGCAAAAATTCAAAAGAGCACCTCTGATTTTACCTGTAAGACAGGATTTGGAAAGTGTCTTCACAAGAAATATCTAAACAAAAAATCTAATCTCCTGCTATGAGGTGGTATTTCATAGGTTCCATCAGACCTCAGACTCTTTGCCTTTTGATGATAAACTTCCTGACACTAATATGATTGAAGAAATTTTTATTAGTGACTTTCAAGTTCCTACTTGGCTTTTCCTCTAAAGCATAAAAACTATGAGTCATAAGATGGGCTTTACACAGGCTTGAACTCCCCAGCTGCTTTTCAAAAAGATATTCACTTTAAATCACAGCTTTATCACAAAAAATAAATGGAGGGTGGGCCATACACTGTAGTTTGCTGATCAGTATTCTCAAGACACACTTCTTAGGTATGACATGGAAGCATGCAATAAATATTTAAAACAAACAAACAAACGAACAAATTAAAATAAAGGCTAACCCAAAACACTGAATTCCATCTACAGAAGCCTCCATTCACAATAATGAGGAGAGCAGTAAAACAAACAAGAAGCTGTAAGTTTAAGGAAATATAATCCAAATATTTTTGCTCTAACATCAATAGGAAAACTTTGTAATGTCAGGAAGAGTAGGAAGATGACTCTAATCTCACACCTACAGATTTAGTAAAAAAAAAAAAAAAATTATGAAATGTCAATTTCCAATTTTTCAGTTCCTATCTTATGCCACCAAAGATGAAAAATTTTAATTTAATTCCTGACTTCACAGGAAAGCCAGTTATATACATCTTTAAGAAAAGAACATTAATTTTAAACAGTGGTACACTGAAGCTATTACTACCAGTCATCAGAAATTGTTAGGTCTGAAAAACCCTGTGTCCAACACCTATTTTAATCTTTGAGAAAGTACATTTTTGCTTCCTTTAGATATTTTTTTTAAAGCTTGTAAGTCAAACACAGATGAAAAAATGCAGCAACTGTTACTACCCTTTCAATGAAAATATGATAATTAGGTATGATACTGTTTTGAAAAACTTATTTATGGAGGGCAAAGTGACAGGTTTCAGATTTGAAGCTCAGCAACTTCATATGTAGATGCTACTCGGAAAAAAAAAAACAAACTACTTATATTGTCCTTTCTTCAAAGATCACTTAAAGATGTACAAAATTTGAAAGACTAATAGACCTTAAAATTTCAGGCATTAAGGGAGATTGGGATTTTTTTTGCTTTGTTTTAAACAGATAACTCATAAGCAACTGTGAGCAATTAATACCATTACTCAAAATACTGATTTTCTCTCACATACAAAGCTAAAAATAAAAGGCAATTAAGCAATTAAGATGATCTTTTTCACTTCTGATAGCTATTGTTAACAAGAGCCAGAGAATTCTAACTTTAATTAGGCTTACTTGACTGCAAATAGAAGCCTTTTTTAAAATTATCCACAAGAACGGTTTTAGCTGAATTACATTATTTTTTTCCTGAAAGACAGTGATGCTGAGGTACATCCTTCTTTGTCAACTAATACATCCTTATCATTCAAGTATCTAGGACTATTACTACTCTCTATCTGCAATCAAACTGAAGAACATATTTTATCACAGCCCATACTATATTCAAGCTAGAATAAGTGCCAGTTCATAACAACAAGAATTTTCATTTTACAGTTTTTGTGATTAACTGAACAGATTTTCAAGAAATTAATTTTGTTTCAGTGGAGGTAATGAAGATTACTGGAGTTACTTTCTTCATTGCATCAATATTATATGACTTTGAGCACTCTGATTACTAAGAACTACAAATGTACTTTAAAAAGCAAAAATATTATAGAAAATGTGACAATTAACATTTTAAAAAGTCTACATATGAAAAGCAAAGGAAGGGTACAAAGCCCAAGTCTATTGGATGTAACAATGCATCCAGCATTTCAGATTAACTATTGTAATTAGCTCAGAAATCTGACAGTATATTAGGGAGTGAAATAAAAATTGAAACAGAACTGATTTTGTAAAACTGCACTGTCTATAGCAAATCAAGGTCATTCAAGACAGTACTAGGACGCAAAATAATAGAAAAGCAGGTTGCCATATCCTGTATCTGTTTGTTATGCTCCCTAACCTTTTAAGCAAAAAGTAAGTGTAATTCATAAATCCTTAGCATGAGCCTTATGTGTTATTACACAGCTAAAGCAGTCTCAGTGCTACCTGGCACTAAACAGGCCTTTGCTTCTCCCTTTGTTCCTAACACGCTCTTATCCCCACATCAGCACTCACACTCTTCTCTGATCCTCAAGATGAGTGCAGAAAGGTAAATAATTCCATTTATTATGGGCCTAGTTTCCAGCCAGTTTAACTGTGCTCAAGGAAAGCCAATGCAGACCAAAAGGAGAAGACAGGAATGCACATTGTGGGTTGGGAAAAAAAAAAGCAAAGCCACCTGTTTTGACAGCAGAAAGCCCTGCTTCTGCTGTGCCATCCAAGCACATGGCAAGCAAACTCTTTTCTGACCAACGCAACCTAATCTGGAAATACTCAAATATGTGGCTCCAGTGTGAAGTTTAAGGAACAGAGAAATGAAGCTAAAGCAGGCAGGGTACACTGACCTCTTGAAAGAACAAATGGGATCTGGAAGATTCTGCAGCACATAGGAATCCAGTTCACACTGTCCTAAGCCCTCACAGGGTATCAAATACATTAATGAATAAAACACATACAGTAATGTACTACTACTCAACTACGCTATACAGTTACTTGCAGATAAATGCTCAGCTGCTCATTATTGACCTTCTCTCAAGGTTACTGTATTCTAAAATATGCCAAAATTGGGTTGGTATGATTAGCCAAAAATCCACTAACTAAAGAAGCAAATCATTTTATCAAAGCCTATAGAGAGCACTCACACAAACAGATCCACTCACATAGTTGATACTAAATGCCAACACAAAATTCCAGGTTAGGCAACTAGGAAAAAAAGTAGGGAATAAACTCTACCACTAGCAAGTCACACACAAACTGCGTATCTGAGTAAAGCTTAACTACATTCATTAGGACTTTTATACTATTGTAACTGTATTGAAAAATTATCCTTAAATTTAATGGCTTTATAACTCTAAGCCAGAACAAAGGGCCCACTACAGGAGTCCACTACAACTACAAAAGTAAAATTTCAACAAGTTGTGCTAAAAGATACAGATTAATTTATCCAAGTAAATAATTAAAATAAATATTCAAACACAAAACGAAAGAGTCAAAAGATTAATAGGAATTTATAGTTCACTGGTTCTTATGAGTCAATTCTCTCTATTATGCAAGTTCTGCCAACATATTTGCCCTTCTTCATGCTCCCTTATTCCCTAACCCCTCACAAACTAATCATGAGATGTGCTCTTAATACTCTCCCTGTTTTCCTTAGTTCTGTTTGGAATGTCTCCAAATATCTAGCTTTATGAACCAGCCCTAGACAGAATAGTATATCATGGCAAGCACCAAGGTAGCTGACAAACAATTCAAAGAATTCAGTGCTAGTTATTTTCACATGGATTCTCCTACTTGATTAAAGTGAATAAAAGGATGTAAAATAGTACGGTTTCTTTGTCCAATTAGGCCTGAAAAACAGTATTATATATTAATAAAGACAAGTGCTCAGACATTGTGAATAATTCATTTTTTCTTAAGTGAGACATACATAAAAACAAATTAACAATTTAAAAGTATAATCTGTCCAAGTGCTTCAAAAGTGTGCTTTTTAAAGCACTAAAATTCAGGTCTATATTCTTATTGTCTTTGTTTCCATGTAACTTATCTGAAGGATTTTTTTCAAAAACTACAACTCAAAAATATTTAAATTAATGGAAAAAAATTTCTAACTGCTTTTCCACTGCAGTCAAAATCAGTCCTGCCTCACAGCACAGAAGTACCAAGTCCTCTGTGTGTGGGCTCAACACAGGTTTCTGCTTCCTTCTGGATCTTTTCCATGGTGCAAACCAGGAATCATCACTTTGTAAAACCAAATTCAAATACTGTCTATCTTATTCATCACAGTTCTCCCTTTCTTCAGCCACCCTGCAGCAAGCACAAAGTACTTTCACTGACAACAGATTGACACAGCAATGGGGAGAGTGGGGCAACATATTCCTAGAAATTGAAATTGAGAAGAGTCACAGTGGATATCTCCAAGCAAGCTAAGATAATGCTGAACAGTTTCTATGCTATGTTACAGTTATAAATATATATACACACACACACACACACATATATATATATATAGATATATATATATATATATATCTCCAGGTGTACATATAGTAAGTGCTCAATAATACATGAAAGCAAAGAGTGCAGCAAAGAAAACTGAAAACTGATGGGTAAGTAAAAAGATCCAGGTCACCAAGTGGCTTGTGTGTATTGCAGCTTTTTCAGAGGAATGCACAGGATGTTTTCTAGACTTACATAGAAGATGTAATTGGCTTTTCAGTACTTTTAAGTCTTCAATTCAACAGTTTTGTGTAAGATTTCTTCATTTTTTGCTCACCTAAATACCACAGATAACAATACTCCATTTAATTATCAAAGAGTATTTAATGGAATATTGTTCATGTTTATGATAACTTGAGTCAACTTGCCTGATGCCATGAGTATTACTGTAAAATTATGGAAATATTAAGAAACAGCACTGAAATATACTTTGTATATGGAAACTACATTACTAGCAACTTGCATTAAGGTGAAAAAAAAATCAATGTGATTAAATGGAACTTGTGCTATGGAATTTTCATTTGATAGAAAAGTGATTTAAAATATTTTTAATAGCTTTTCATAAAATTTTACAAGGGTTTTAAAACAACATTTATTTTCTTAATACTTTTACAAATTACAGGAAAACATTAAAATATCAATTATACTTCATGTCCCTGCTTTTATGTAAATCCATTTTGTGTTTCATAAATCATTTCAAAAAAGAATGTGTACATAAAAACATTTTAACATAGTATTGTGCAAAACCTTTTATTTATTTAAACAAAGAAAAGTATGGAAACAGCAGAAGCTTATTACAAAGTTTAATGTCAAAATTAAAAGAAAACTTGAAGAGCATACTACAATTACAAATAAAATCTTTGCATCTCTCTCAAACTGAAGAAATCCCTCATATTCCTGAAGCTCAGTTCTGGGAGGTCTTCCAGAATTTCTCTCCTGGTAAAGCAGAAGACAGTGAAATTTCAAGGGCCTGGGAGAAAGAGAAGAATCCAGTTAATCCAGTTATAGCTCTTTGCTCTAGTTTATAAAAACAATTTTTCATCCTTCAGTTTCAGTCAGTCTCTTCTAAATAACTACAAATATGTTACATCTTTTCCATTTTTTCTCCTCAAAACCTCTAGGTACAAGTTCTATCCATAATTCTCCAAGGACTAGTAGAATTGGTAGAACTGAATAATAAAGGTCTAGAAATGTAGACAACAGGATAAATTATCTCAAATTAATTTATATATACTGTAGCAAAAAAGGCTTGGTCTTGTAAAGGAAATAATGCACACTGAACAAAATTTTACCTTATAACTCTGTAAGTATGAAGAAAAACAGTTCCTTAAAGTCAGTGGGTTAATATTCTTTGCTCTCTGGCTTGCTATCTCATCATTCAGAAATTCAGTTTTATGTACATTCCAAACAGATCTATTTGTTCCACAAAAATTACAACTCTCCTGAAAATAAAAATCTCTGCTTAACTAACAATTTTTCCTATTTTATAAAATAAACACTGATGAATTACCTCCAATACGGCAATACGGCCATGATAAAATGTTCCAAAACTTTACTTCAATTATACAATGAAAATAACCATTTTTGATACAGTATTCAAAGTGGGGGGGGGGGGGGGGGAAACCCCAAAATTAATAGTTTTAAATACAATTATTCACTGTTGAAAAAGGTGAAAGGTAGACAAAATGAGACTGCATACCAGTTATAAGGGCAGGAAGACTTCCTGGAATATGAGAGGGAATGGAAAAAGTGGTAAACAAGGGAGTTATAGACAGATGAAGGCACTTTAAAGACCAAAGAACCTTTGTTTAATTATAGCAAAAATAGCAAAAAAATCCTATCCCATTTCCACTAGGATTTGGGCCTAGATTAATTACCACTTAAGTCATAGCAGTATCAATTTAAAAAACACTAGGTAGCAAGTTTCATTTAATGTCATCTACAAAAGGATTTAAGATGACAAGAAAAAATACTTACAAGGGTAAGATCTCTCTTTCCGAAGTTTTCAGTTCATGAGTTCTTGTAAGCATCACCAACTTGCCTCAGACTCCTCTATTTCAAGATTGCAGACAATATCTCAGTCGCCACTGCAGTCTTCAGCAGCCTCATTTTTCTTGACATTCTTTATCCAACATAAAATGACCAAGTGTTCATTGAACACAATAGTGTTCATTTCCTGCCTTTGACTTCCTACTAACTGCTAATTTTCCCTTGATCCAATACTCCTAGGTGTCTTAAAATTATTTCATACAGCTATTCCACTTAGCAACAATCTGACATGCATCCTTATCATGGTGGTACTTCTCTGAAACTTTCCTCTCTCTGGATGGTGAATAAATCCAGATCCTCTTTGGGGTTTTAGATATACACACAAGCCCAGGGAATGACGATGTACTGGAATGTCAGATAAAGCAAAGTGTAGGTGAGCAAGAGACCACAAGTAATTGTGCAGCACAACTTAACACTAGGAAACAATGTAGCTCTTCAGGAACTCAGGGAAGAGGAAGGCCTACAAAGAGCACATCTGCAGCAACTTGCAATAAATATAGGATTTGCAATCCAGTGCAAAATTTCCTTGTCCACATTAAGTCTACGAAGAGTGAGCATTCACATGGTATATCTTATCTCATTAACAAAAACCCCTCTGGTGCATTTGCAGGGAGGAGATTCATTTTGACACAAACTAATATGCTACAAACACAGAGAGCTTTCAGGAAAACTGCCCTGACAGTAATTGGCATTTGTTCTGACAGCACATGTTACAGCACTGCTGTTTCATGCAGGAGGTTAGAAGTAAGCCCAGAACAATTTTCCCACACCTCCAGTGTTTGGATTTCTAAGGAGGCTGATACAGTATGATGAAATAAGATTAAATATCTCTAGCATTTTTCATGAGGAGGTAAAATTTAAAAAAGAAAAAAATATTGAGAATAACACACCATCATCTGGTACAAGAAACCTAAGGTTTAAAATCATCGTCCTCCTAATTTAGGCCAGAAAATCAAAACTGAAACTACTGTATTCCAGCAGAGGCCAGTATCTACCCCCTCTGAAATTTTCTTCAATTACAGTTTTTCCTCTCCTGGCTTGGTTTGACAATTAAGTTTTATCTTGCTGAAAATGTTACAGCATTCTGCTTTTATTGCAAACTGGAAACTAATGAGACATTACCAGTTTACACTTTCATCATACTGATGGAAAGTTTGAAAGAACATCCTTAACATTTAACATACTCAATTCCTACATTCAACAACTCAATATATTCTAAATGAAGGAGTCTATGTGTTAAAATTAGGTACCTCAACCCATACTAAACCATCAAAACATCTATCAGCCATTATATACAGACCCAAAAATCTATTTATGGCATTCAGATTTGAATGAGAAGTAAATTAGCATTTTCATCCATGTGATTTATATCTTCTGACGCTCCTTAAAAAGTTTCCCAAACAGTTCATTGATGTCTTTAGCAGAGCAAAAAGACTCCCATCACTAGAACAACTATGTCACACAATTGTTATACAAGATTAAGGGCTCTCTCAGTTGTCATAAAGCTAAAATAAACATGGCTTTCCTCCAAGCAAATTTCGTATTTGACGAAACTGCAAATGTGTTTAAAAATTACCAGGATGTACCATCAGATTACCTAATCAGCACAGATTTATTATTAATGGCATTGTTAATAATAAGAATTTACTGTTAATACTTAATAATTCTTTGACTTTTTTAACTACAAAAGAACCTAAAATAAAAGCATTATTACTTTCAACTGTATAAATTAGGATCCAAGTGACTTAGAACTGCAGTAAAAAAGGTCTCAATTAAATTAAGAAAAATACAAAAATCAATAGTGAAAAGATGGCAATAAATAAAGGTGTTTAACACACAAACCAATGTTCATGTAACACCAAGAAATGAGATCTAGAGCAAAAATCTGAAGTAAATACAGAATATTATCGAAGTAAATATAAATACACTAACAGTGTAAACATTTTTGATAGGAAAATTCTGCAATTCTGTGTTTATTTCTACATAAATTACTGAAGTCCAATTCACAGTGTTAGAGTCCTGTCACTTTATTACAGGATTTTTGATGTGCTTGATAAATACAATGTCCTCATTTCATTTATTCATTCTAACTTGAATGCACCACTCAGTGTAACTTAAACAAATTAGAAAGATTCAAATCAAAAAACTATTTAAAGGAAAATCTTTGAAAGTTTTTATATGTCTCTGGGGGAAATAACTGCTGTTAGCACTTAGTCATGACCACTACTATAGTGAAAGAAAAAAAACCCTTCATTTTGCTGTTTTTCTTATTATATAGATACTAGTTCTTAAATGAGCTTTCAGAATACAGTTTTCTGAGCTTCATACATTTCCCCCATCTATCTTTTATGGTTGAAAGTTTTCACATTTTGTCTTTCTTCACCAAACACTTACAGGAACAGCTATACTCTCCAATATGACAGTCCTGACAAAGTGGCAAATACATTAACAATCATCAGGGTCTCCAAATGTAAGTTGGTGGTAAAGACAAACTTATTTACCATTTTAATTAAATGGCCTATTTAACATGGAATATCAATTCTCTAATCACATCTCATTTGAACTTCTTATTTCAATTAACAACCCTAAAGCCTACTAGAGACCCTACGGTTCTAGGACTATTAAGAACATTTTCATGATCTGTCAAATGAGGGAGTAAAAGGCAGAAACTGCAAATACTCTCAGGAGTAGGCCTCTACCCTACTTAGGAGATGATTAGGGAGAAAGCAGCAGTAGTTCTCATTAGTTGCTTAGCAATGAAATGTCCCACTATGAAACAAGAAATGAACAAAGCAACAGAGGCGTTGCCATGCAAATGAATAAATGTCTATCATCCACTCAAGGATAATCTGTCCTTCATTAAAACTAATCTGGATTAGTACACCAATGGATATCTTGCAAAGATAAGGTAGGAAGAATCCACAGTATGTAGCCCCACTGAAGTAGCCAGACAATACATTGCTCAAGTTTTTATACGCAACGATTTAATTTTTACTGTATGTGTCTATGATAAACACAAGTACAAGGAAAATAGTTTTAATTCAAACCAGATTAATACTGTCATTTTTACTGTTAAACCTTACCTTTTATATCCATAATTATACCCAAGTTAAGGACTTACTGTTAACAGTTAGTCATTCTCTTAATGCTTATAACAACTTATATACAAATCTGTAATCCTAAGATTTAACCCACATCTAAGTTATTTATGTTTTCAAAAGTATATTCACACATAAAGCCACAAACCCAACACAAATGAAGTTGTTGACACTACCATTATTAATAATGTTGTAAGTCTCATAAGAGTTCCTAACCAGAGAAATTTGATTGCTGTTGTCTTAATTTTTCACACCCTAATTCCAGGATGCCATTATTTCAGTCAGAGATGCAGTTTAATAGGTTCCCTTTATTTCAGCTTCCCCACAACTGATTTAAAAATATTCATGTTTCATGGGTTATTTTTTTTGTTTCAGTGGGTTTTTTTTCCTGAGGGGCAGGAATTTGTTGTTTTGCTTTGTTGTTTTGCTGCTGGTGTCCAGTTCATATGCACAATATAAAGATTAACAAAAAAACATGAATTAGAAGAGAAAGGGAAAATAAAACAGTGAACATTTTCACTGAGCAGAAATCAAGATGATTCCATAACTTCACTGACTACCTAAAATCTGGTTGCTTCTCAGAATATATTTGAAGTGATACAGATTTATAATTACAAAAATTTATGATAAAATTAATGTATCAAATTATGCTTTGATTAGTTCATCTAAACTGCTAGAGTAAAATGAAAATGATGTTTCAAAACCAATACTAATTCATAATTCAGTATTAAGATAAATCTTACCTATGTATTCACAAACGAAGACTACAAAAAAAGGAGTAACAAGATCATTTATGCCCTGAACATATCCACTGGCTGGATGACGTATTGCCCAAATAAACAAAATTCTTTCAAAGATCTGAAAAAGAGTTAAAGAAACCATCAATTTATTTTAACAAGTGATAAGCACATTTTAAACAAGACACTTGTAAATTATCATAACATCATAGAATTATAGAATATCCTGAGTTGAAAGGGACCCAACTCCTGGCTCTGTGCAGGACATCCCAGGAATCACTCTATGTGCCTGAGAGCATTGTCCAAACACTTTCTCATCTCTGTCAGGCTTGGTGCTGTGACCATTTCCCTGGGGAGCCTGTTCCAATGTTCAACCATGCTCAGAGTGAAAAATCTTTTCCTGATCCAACCTAAATCTCCCCAGATAAGCTTTGAGTCCTGTCACTGGTCATGAGAGTCAAGAGATTGGACCTTCCCATCTCCCTTCCCTCGTGAGGACGTTGAAAACCTCTTTGCAGATAAATATCATGGAGTTAAGTAATATAAAAAACATGCATACAGCAGCATAAATGAACACTGGTATTCATAACCCAGTGCTACATAAGCTTCTCAATTCTTCAAAGGGAAGCATTTTCAGGGTATTAGCACATGTTAAAACCAACCTAGTATATAATTCAGTTACAGTAGTTAATACAAAGTAGCTCATATTCACTGGAGCTTTTCCAGTAATAAAAAATTAGTCTTTTCTCAAGGGAAAGAAATATTAAATGATCTTCCCATCATTTTTCATCTCTTTGAATGAAGTATTCTGCTAATGCAATATTCTATTTATCCCTAAGTAATAGACAGAAGGACTTGATATAGTTTAGATTTTTTAATAGCATGCCCATAAAAAGAGATTCCACAACAGTTAAGCTTGCCTAACACTGCAGTGTGGAGCTTTACACTTCAGGCATCTGCATACTAACTAATGAAAAACCTGAAAAAATCAGGAAATGTAGAATTAAGGCCACTGCCTGCCATATCACAGAACCTCACTTTCTCAACTCTGTAAACTGAAGCTTGCTTAGGATCTGCAAAAGCTTGTGAGGCCTTACCATATCTCAGCATGAGAAGACAAAAGAGAGCAAGGAAATGAGAGAACTATTTTCTTACTCCATTTAGGTCTGTGACAGGCTGTATTTTCTCTCAATTACTTGCTTCTGAAGATATCACATGCCTTTGAAAGACTGCAAATAAGCAGCAGAGTGAAAGTGCTACATGCTTTGTCCTAACAACAGGCACACAATCAGGAATATATAATCTTCTGAAACAAAAGAATGTTTGCTCATTCATGAGAGCCCAAACTATGTTACTCTTCAGATCTGGCCTCAATACTAAAAAAAGGAGACATTTTGGAAAGACCCAAAGGATTCTGCGGTTTGCTGCAACTCCAGAAGTCAATGAATGCTCAGGCTTCAAGAAAGCCAGTGAAAGATCTGCCTTGAAAGAATCCAATAGGTGAAGGAAGTTTATTTGTGAAGTCAGGATTGTTTATATTCAATCTCACTTTAAGTTTCTGTTAGATTAAGAAGCTGACTGTTTTAATTCCATTTTAAATAAAATCTCATTATTTAGCTTAGAAGTCCTACTGCAGTAATTTTTAAATAAGGAAAGGTCTCAGCATAAAGGACTCACATCCTGGTACTTGAAATTCCCATCACAGGCTTCCACCTGAAGCCAAAATACATTTGCACCTTCTGCTTTGAAAACAAGTCTCAAATATCAACATCCATCCTTCCCCTACAGGCTTTCTTTTGAGAGTCAACTCTCCTCCAGGTTTTATGTTTCGTTGGCTGAAAATTCACAGAACAGGGGAGACAGTCATCAACAGTAAGTACAAAATGTTTTGGTGGGCACTGAAAAACAAGCCTTAAGACAGCTCACATTTGATCCATTACAATCACAACTGAGATTTAGTTTTTGCCCAGTGTGATGTCAGAGATCAGGCAAAAAGGAAAGTATTCATCAGCAAATCCTCCATAGAAGCCTCTTGTTTCCATTAGCCAAGATGCTCACTCCTTTAGCTACAAATTCTTGGTACTAGTCTGGTCACCTCATAAATTTTAACAAGAACTGCATATTAAACCAAAATAAAAAATATAACCTCTGCCCTTTAAGGAATAGCCAATGGTGTTTCACTGTCTATCAGTAACTGTATAAAGATTTTACACTCGGACATTTACAGCAAGCTTTTACATTTTACATAATCATACCCTGATGAAATTACAGTTATTTATGTGATATTTTTAATATTACTGGAAAACTGCCAATCTAGCAAGGTTATTTAGCTCACAGCCACTCTGTCTACTCCTGTCCATTACCACTTCTACTGTCTACAACAGTAGTTTCTCACTATTATCAGAGTTATCATTCTATATTTCAGTTCTGAAAAATGACACGTTTAACATAATGCAAATACAAAAAAATTTCTCAAAAAACAAATACCAGAACGAGCTGACTAGAGAAACCTATTAAAGTAGCAACTGCAGAATGTAGAACAGGATTATGCACTAGGCTAAATAAAAAACTCATGTATGATGGGGCTACAAATTAAGCACAGTTAACAACCAATCAAAAAAATCACAGCAAATCAGAAAGAACAGTCAATCAAAATACCCATTGCAGAAACTATAAACATAGTGTTTTTTCATGAAGGCATGTCTGAAGTCAAACAATTCACAAATTTGTACCACCAATCTTTCATTTCCTCAGAACCTGATAAGATACACAGTTTGCAAAGTCAATGGATTTTAAAATGTTTTTAAAATCCAGGTATGAGGGAGGTGGTGTTTGCATTTTCTGGGGGGGAGTGTTATATTTTTGAGCAGGAAGCACCACTTAGTGATGGCACATCAGCTTTAATATCCCCAAATGTTTCCAATCAGAAATTAAACTACACACTGAAATTGCATTTTCAATTTCCTACCCATTTTCGTTAAGTTTCATTCACCGTTCTGAATTGAAAAAAATGAGCACTGGAAACCTGAACAGCAGACTGATTTAAGTTTCTACACAGCACTCATGACTGTGTTCAAATAGGACTCACTAAAAAGGTCACTTTCCCAAAAGGATCCCTTCTTGATTTCCAAACCAGAAACAAAAAGTGGAATTATTTTCCAACTATGAACCACTACATCTCATGAGATGTCATTACCAATTTATTATTCTCTTTTGAATTTGATTCTCATTCATAATTACAGCAAGAATTATATTCATATACATAAAGAAAAGGATCCATCAGCTTAAATGAAGGTTCAAATTACTTGTGGGTTTTGCCACCTCAGAGGAATTTCAAAACTTCCAAAGCCTTAATTCAAAAGCTTTTGAAATTTTATTTTTTGTTTTCTAAGTAGGGGAGGGAAAGAAAAAAAAGAGAGAGCAGGACAAAATTATAAACTATTTTAAATTGTGCAGTTTTCTTGGAATTATTATGTATAATATGCCAGCATAGATGGGAAATAGCCATGTGCTTTCCATTTCAACAAAATTCAGTTAAAGACAAAGCAAGAAAAGATAATAAATTAGACAAGTCCTTATTAGCTAATCAAATTTATTACAACTAAATAATAAGTAGTCTTTAAAACAACTTGACTGCACTATATGAAAGACCACCTCCAACTCCTCTGCTCTCCTCTTTCAGGGACACTATTAAGTCATTTTCAGCCCTTTAAATCCTTGCTCCACCATTACCTTCCCCTCTCTCAGGATTTATATAACTCCCATAAAAAATAAACACTTTAAACTTATTTTAAAAGGAACACATAATAACTAGTTATTTCTGCACATCAGATCCAAACCATCTTTTTTTCTAAACTGCAACATTTTATTACAGAAACCAAACTCTGAGTTCAGATAAGAAATTAAACAGTCTTATTAACGCTAATTAAAAGTTCTTTGGCAACAGAGACTCTGATACCATCAAGAACAGCAAAAATCTTGGAATAGCAGCATTTGGAAATTTAAGTCAGGAGACTAAGGTTTATACATGTGCTGTCTTTCTGAAGCCTGAACCAGTGATTTTGTCCAGTTCCATCAATTACAGTCTCTTCACCTCGCTCTATGTGAGATTCTTCCCAGTAGAGGTATAATTACTCTAAATCTTTGCAGCATCAGAAGTACGTACAAAACTTGCCATGATATCCACAACAATGGTTTTGCACACAGTGTCATCCTTTAAAACCTGTCTTTGACCCTTACTCTGATTCCCTTTCTGCTGTACAGCATTTGCTATCTCACCTTAAAAAGGGGAGAGTGACTGTTGCTCACCAGAGACCAGCTCTGGGAACAACACACCCTATCTACAGGAGCCCTTGGGAGAAGAGAAGGAGCCCTGTGGGGCTGAGGGATTCAGTGGTGCTATGGTAGGTCTCCAGAAACTCAGAAAGCAAGAGAAATAAACACTGGAGAGATTGAGTGGTATGACCTTTTCAGCATGTTTTGTACAATGGCACTAAGCAAGTAGGGTTTGGTTAAGATCATAGAGAGATGCAAGCCCATTCTCCCAGAAGCCCACTGGTCTAAATAATTTCCTTAATAGTTTATTTCTTACTGGTATTGCTTCGTTCTTGTTCCTTCATTTTACTTATACTACTCGATTCATCCCTAGAACAGCCCAGGTAAAACACCACTGTGTAGAAAGCAGGTGGAAAGCCCAATATTTATAGGTATTTCTTTTGAAACACTGTACTAGCCTATTTCTTCAAACCAATTCTCCAATGTGTTGAGGAGTACTGCCATTAAACAAATAATTGGAACAATGGAAAACCAAATGAAAGCTAGTTCTGCATTTATGTTCTCATAATGAACTACCAGATTATGTTCTATTTGGATCTGTAATTGTATGAACAGAAGCTACATGGAAATACATTTGAAGGTCTAACTAGAACCACTAGAAAGGAGAGTAAGTTGAAGAATTAAACTAAATAATTGAAAGAGGATAATCCACACCATCTATGCTATTTATAATCTATATGCTTCAAAATGAAAAGTCCCCATGAGATTCAATTCCCCAACAATAAAGGGCAGTGTGATTAATATATTTACCATTAATCACATTTACTCACATATATTTACATTAATTATATAGTTACAACAGTAGTAAAACAATTTAAATAATGTACTCAATATACAAAACTTACAAGGAAGCAAAATCAGACAAGGCATTCAAACCAGTTGTGCTACACATTCACAAAAGAGAATTTCCCAAGTGGAACACTCTAAGAACTTCCAGACCTTAAATGATTTTGATAAACACATAGAACCACAGAGCTATGCTCTGGATTACTTTAAAAACACAGTATTAACAAAACATTTAAAAAGGAGAAAAGGGGAAAAAAACCCTCAAGGGCACAAGACCAAATTAATAACTGACAGATTCAACACAGGAAATGAATGAGATGCCTTTGCTTTTATTACTCATACTTACACTGCTATTCTTAGCCTCTACTTACATATCTTCATTTTTTTTACTTCTTTAAGCTAGTTCTGAAGTCAAAATAGCAAATGCAATCAAATTAATTATTAATCAAATTGATACCAGATTCATTAATAAAATGTTTTCTCAAACAAAAAGAAAATACATCATTCTTACCTCTGTTACTTTGGGCTGAAGTCTTAAAACTTCAGGACTCATGCGTGGTATATCTATGTGGATCTAATTAGACAAAGAAGAATACCGTAAAAGGAACCAACAGCACACTTTCTAAACAACATAATACTTAAAATCATTCCATTGGTTTACACTATTAGTTGTAATCCCATTTTTTCATTACTTTTGGGATAACATAGATTTTTACTGTATTTAAAAACATACAGCCAAATTTCTAAGTTAATCTTTCAATGAAGCAAAATTTAAAAACATATATTTGTATTCACATTCTTAGATGCTTACATCACATTTTAATTATTTGCAAATTATAATCATATTGGCAGTACTCATTACCTCAGGGTAATTATGAGTAAATACATACGACTACTTCTGTAAAGTCATATTCAACTGCCACTATCAGAGAACCATTTAGGTTAGAAAAGACCTGTAAGAGCATGAAGTCCAAATGTCCAAAGGTAAAAGCAGAGTCTAGCACCTATTTTAACATATTTGACAATCAAGAAGAGAGCATAAAAATACATGTATTTCTAAAATTTTTATTCCAGACTTCACAAAGGAGTTTTGTGCAACAGAGTGCTCAAGCACTGAGATGATGACAATGATTTTGGGTTCCCTTCACAAGCCTTATGTTAGTGATGCTATATACTTCTTGCTACTAAAGATTAGTCTTGAAACTGAAAGGAAGTTCTTAGCTTTTTCTGTCCCAAGGAAGGCTAAAGTACCATTGCTTAGTGTTACAAACTACTCATTTCAATACAAAACTTGAAGAAAAGTTATCTGCTTATCTGAGTGAGCAGGAAAGTTTGACACCCCTACATTAATTGTACATCATATATAGTTTCAACTTCTTAAGCAGAAGTTGAGAGCCATTAAGGAACAGTCACTGTTGTACTCTCCCTGTCCATCTTCACTTACTTGAAAGAGGGTCTGAGCAGGAGATGAAAGATTTGAAAATACAACTATTTTTAAACAGAAAACCATGGCAACACTAACACTGACATTAAAGGAAATCCACTATTTCGAATTTCAGATCAAAACTACTTCATATTTTTGCTTCTAAAATTCATGAAAATTATTAGAGGGTTGTCTATCTAGTAATATTAAAGAAACAAAAACAGTAGCAAATTTCAAAAATAATCTCTAAGTGCTTTAGCAAGTATTCTATAGATAAAAGTCAATTCAATAAGTATTCTACCTGTCTGTAGGTATCTTGGTGGTTTTCATCATTTCTGGAATCATAGTATTGTTCAACAAATGCAAAATACTCTTTGCGTTTTCTTTGTAAAGTGCTTTCTCTTCGGTCCACATTTGCAGGAAGATAACCCTGAAAAAACAGTGAAATGAGAAGGATATCACACTTTCCCTTACAAAAAGCACTGCTGGCATTTGATTACATGTGACAGGAGATCTAATAAACTGATGTAGTGCCATGTACTCCCATACAAATCTAAATAATCCTTTACTAAACTATTTTTCTAATCACTCTAACCAGTACAAAAGTTCAGATACAGGCACCTTATAAAAATAGTTGCTTTTTTTTTTTTTGCCTTCTCTTTTTCTTCCTACAAAACACAATTTCTCATCAAAAATACTATGATGGAGTTAACTTTTGAGGCAAAAAGCTTAAATAAGTAAGTTCAGGCAAATTTAATACTATGTGAGTTCCTTAATTTCTACGTGGCCAGTACTGGAGCAATTCCATTAAATTTTTAAACAATGTCTATTAACTCAGTTGCCCCCAAGTAGGAATTATATACATTAGCAAGGGAGGCATAGATTCAAAACTAGGGAAAACTTCATCATGGAAAGGATTATCAAGCATTGGAATAGGCTGGCTGAGGAAGCGGCTGAGTCAGCATCCCTGGAGGTATTTACAAGACATGCAGATGTAGTCCTTAGGGACATGGTTTAGTGGTGGACTTGGTAGTGCTGGATTTCTGGTTGGACTAGACAACCTTAAAGGTCCTTTCCAACCTATACAGTTCTATGATTCTATATTAAAATCATTGAAAATGTTATTCCTGTTCACTTTAATTCCTTGGTTTATAATGACAACAGAATAAGTACAAGCCATATTACATTCCAGATACCTTAGGAGATACTTTCTTCGGCAAAACTAATTCCTTTAAGATACGCAGACTTGTGTCTGATACCAAATACTTTAAATCCCACCAGCTTCACTTTTGCCGAAAGACTTTGTCGGACATTTAATAGACTGTCCCAATATTTTGTGTTAAATATTGAACTCTGCTGCCCATTTATTCTCAACAGTTGTGGTTTCTTCCCTGTAGGATATCTTAGTTGGTTGCATTAGAAAATAATTCATTTTTGAGATCAAATGTGATTGTTTGAAGGATACCAACACTTTCTCAGCAAGTCTTTTTGCCATTATTCAATTACAAAGACTAAGCTAATCTTTCAATTCGACATGTCATGTTTCCTGTTCACTTTACAAATTGGGTTTTATTTTTAAAAGTTGGGAAGGCTTGCAACGTATCAGCAGCAAATAAACTGGTGGAGAGTTTAATCCATTTATTCATTAATTTCCTCCAAAGGCTTTTGCAAACATATCTTTAGTTTTGTTATTCAAAAGAGAAGACAGCCTGTATAGCTCTTCTTATTATTTATGTACAGTGTACTTAACATTTTTGCTCTATTTTAAAAATAAATTATGTCAGTAGACATGTATAACATCAACAGAGTATTAGACTGAAAAACTGTCTTCATCAAACACTGGTTAACAATATTAACCTGCTGACTATGTAGCAAATATATCAACTGATCAATTTCTTAAATAATATTTTTTAAATTCCAATTTCTGTGTCAGTTTTACAAACAAGACAGTCATCATTTGCCTCAGATACCACCAAGTGTACTCCATTCCCTGAAAAAAATTAAGTTTGGGCTTATTAAATAAGACTTTTAAATAATTTTGAAACAAACATATACTAAAACCATAACTATACTTTGGTTTCTTCAGCTTTCTGGTTGGTTTTTAGTATTGCAACTCATCTTTAATCAAAATATCACTTGATTTTTTAGGAACACTTATTTCCCCAAGAGCTCCTGGTGAACTGTATAAAATCATAAAATGGTTTGTGTTGGAAAGAACCTTAAAGATCATCTAGTTCCAACTCCCCTTCCACTAGACCAGGTTGTTCAGAGCTCCATCCAACCTGGCTTTTAATCCGGGAATTACCATTATTACTCCCCCTTGCCTGGGACATTAACAGTAGGTCACTATTTGGTTACCATCAGAAAAAAGCATGGTGGAGCTTACGACCACAAAAATTGGAAGTACTTTTCTTTCCCACTCAGAAAAGAATATGAAAGAAAATGCTGCCTTACAGTATAGTAAAGTAATGATTACTAAACTACATCTTTGGATTTCCAAAACATACTAAATAAGGACCACATAATAGATAAGAAATCACAGCAGGACTTACTTAAGAAAAGCTAAGAATTTTCAAAATACTGTCATTTGGAGGTAGAAAACGCAAACAAACAAATAAAAATAATAATAAAAAATAAAATAATTTAAAAAATAAAATAATTTTAAAAATAAAATTAAAAAAATGAGCCAGATTTTTGTAGAACTCCTACTTGAAAAAAAATCCACTTAATTGCTGAAGTATAAAACAAGTAATCTGAAAGCAGGTTTTTGCAGAGGAATGGCAAGATGAAGTTGCAAACTGAACTGAAATAGATTCCAAACTGGAGTTGTTAAAGCAACAGAACAAGAGAACTCTACATTTAGGCATTTATTTAGATCAAGAATTCTAAATCAAAATCAATTTATAGAATTAAGTTAAAGCTTCTGGAAAGCCTATGCTCTTGCTAGAAATCAGGAGGAGTCAGCTCATTTATATTTGTATAATTTGCATAATTCCAACTCTCTAAACCTCACTGTCAGTCTTCTGATGCAGAACTTAAAAAATACTTATGCTTTAGCTTACTATGTTTCAAAGTCAACTTTGAGTTAGCAATAATTTTTCTTACTTTTAGCACTTTAAAACAGATATCCTAAACTTCAAGGAAAAAAATGCCTTTTTTACTACCAAAATCACATATAACTTTGGAAACAGAACTAAACTAAATTGTAAGCTCCATGTTAATTTCAATTACAGCAGGGTATTTGAATATCCACCGTTAAGCTGCATCTGCATTTAGCATTAGAAGGAACGAAGTTGCACATTTAGTTTAGCAAGAGAGACTCTTTCAGTCACTGGAAATCAGTGTCAATCTGAAGTAAATACTTTGCATTCCCTACAGAATTATTCTATAAAAAGCAAAGCTATTTAAGTCTACTCTCTGAAAAATTCAATAGTGCTAAACTGCTGTGTGTATAATTCAGAATTTTAAACAGTACTTAAATGCACGAAGATTTGCTGAGAAAGTGTCTTTCACAGCCTCTGGAGAGTAGACATCACGAGAGTTCTGCTTCTTTTTAATACAAACATCCTCATAAACCTTCTTCCAACCACAGGCACACAAACAACAGCTAAAATGCTTAACTGTTTGTCATCACAAGCATTATGGCTGAAAAGACTGACATGAAAAATACCTCTATGAAGAATAACCTGTGTTTTTCCAGAACCTTTTTAAACATAGTGCAAACACCAAGATGAAAAAAATCCTGTTCTGCAACACCAAACCCAGTGAATCACATATCCCATGAGCTTCTCTCTGACACCTAACTGAAACACCTCCATGTACTTCAGCTAACCTACTCACAAGCTACAGCTATTGCAAAATCCTCTGGCCACAGGGAAAAGATCAGATGCTCAGCCAGCCAAAAACTCGCACCACAAAAAAGGGATTAGCTTTTTAATGAGGTTGTCTCTCCAAACTGACGCACAGGTCTGACATCAGGAGAGCCAATGCCACAACTTAATTGACACGGTGGTTCAGAATTGTTCATCTTAAAGCACTATAGAAGAATCAGCCAAAGAAACCTACAGATCCTATCACTCCTTTTCCTCACTACAGTGTTATTTCTTTCTTGCAGTTACTTTAATGTGAAGTCAGAATGAAGTCTTCCGTAGGACACTGATAGTCTCTGATTCCCCAACTGTGCGTCTATTTTCAAGAAAACTGTCAAGAATGTACTTGTCTTTGAACTCTCTACCATTCCATCAAAACTGGTTCAAAGAAGCTACTGTTATCACAAGCCTTTCTTTCATAAAAAGCCAGGCTGAAAAATAAAGATACACAGCTGGCATGATTTACTACTACTTCTCATCCCCCTCCTTTCAATTTGATAGATTAATCTTGAAATTGAGTAAAAGAATGTAATTCCCATTACAATTCAGTACAAGACACGTTTCCAACCATCACTGATGAATTATGATTCATGCAAAATCATTTGCAAAGCTTGAAAAGCTATTAGTACTAAATGCAGAGGAAGAATAAAATAAAAATAGAACTTACTGAAAGAAGCTTCCATGCAATTGGACGAACCCGTTTGGGAATGCCAGACCAACTCAATTTTCGTAATTCATCTATTAAAATACAATGGTTTCATGAGCAGCAAGGAAACTACTAACAATTTACATACACTGATGTAGTCAAATTAGCACAAAGGTGTTTACAACAATGGTCTTCTTAGAAAATTCAGTGAATAAGGTAATCCAAATGAATTAAAAAAATACTGGATAATTGCTATCCATAGGGACACCTATGGTAATAGGTATGGATTGTGATAAGGTAACTTTCTAGAGTATTTCTCAGCATTACTTTTTGGTATACATGTCTTATATTGTCTCAGTTGGCAACTTACTACATAAATGTATTATTCTTCCAAGTATTTTTGAGATACATATGAAAGGAATACAGTGTTCAAAGCAGGTAAAGTATTATTAAAGTCTACACAAAACAAGGAGCAGCAGCATATGCTTTCAAAAAACATCAAGAAATTCACAGTACTTCTGCACACTAAATATGCATGGATGGAGGACGTACAAAAGCATGCTTATACATATAACCCCAAGAAATTTCACAGTTCACAATAAATTTCTCCCTTATCCTTCATCTCAAGGAGTCGAGAAGCATTGGGAGAATAAAAAATGACCAAAGGATCAGTAACATTAGAAAAATATGACACGACTAGATTTCAGTGTGAACCAAAGTCTCAGAACCAAAGAAACAATGAAAGCAGAACTTGTACAGATTAAGAGATAAATTCAAAAAGTCATAGACTGGCACAACAAATACACTTCATTATGAGTATGCTTTCACTACAAGGATTCAATAGTAAAAAGATGCAAAAAGCAACTGAAACAAGTTTAACTCATTGTCATACTCCAACTGTGATCATCATGCATAAGCTGCCTGACAAAAACCCCAGACAGCACCTGTTTAACTTAACCTTGTTTCTCATTTTCTGATCTTCTTTTTCCAGCGCACTTCTACTTCCTTTCCTCTGCCCCCATTTAGCAAAACTCCAATTATTTCTTCCCTTCATGGTCACAGCTTTGCTAGTGCTATATACAAATTTGGTATTTCTGAAATTATTATCAGGCACCACTGGTCTTGTAACACTGCACTTCCCTAAATGATCCCAGTGCTTCTTTCCATGCAATGACACTCTTTGGGCACCTCTCACACAATTCCCCCTTCACTGCTTGTGAAATCCAGGCATACCATAGGGGTCTATCTACAACTTGTGTTAGCTTCTCACACTGTGGTTTGTTACAGACAGTAATTTCTCACATTGCCTACAGTAGTTCTCCACACCCCAGGAAGTTTGCTCAGCCTCCAAGCAGCTTCAGCATTGGCTTGCAGCCCCTACCACTTCTGCACCAAGCTTCAATTCCATCCACAATTTGATGCCAAGTAAATCCCCACTATACCAAGCACTACAGCATAAGTAACAGTATCACTGGTTTTATTCCTCTAAAATCCAGAAAGGCAGGAACTGGTCAGAAGATGATGTAAAGGCAAAGTAAACATATAATATGAACAAGAGTAGAAAAACAGTATTTTATATAGTTTATGAACAAAAATAATCTTAAAAAAGAGATAATATCTGCCTTAGCTAAACAATCTACAAATTACATATGTATTTCCCTTCCACCCCAAAGCAAAGACAGTTAGCTCCAGTTGTTTTAATATCAATGAAAGTCCCAGGTCTTCAAAAGCAAAATTTCCAACTGTAAATCTTCCTGCTCTACTCCTCTTTGTGCAGTATTTATGAACATATATGTTTTACTGGGTCTGATCTATTTGTGTCCAGGCTGAATGGGAACCAATCTTATGCATTAGTTTATTACTTCCTTACACAATCATTTTGCTCAAGTTTCAAGTTTTGGCTACCTTTACATACAACTGTACCATTTACAAGCCATATAATTAGTATATGAGGAAAACAGAAAATAAATTGTAACTTAGCAACTACTTTTATTATTTTCTAGCAACACAATTGTCCATTCTCAACTCTATGCCTACCAAACCCACTCTTTCACCTCCACCTTTAACTCAACTCTATAACAATACATGTCCAAACATGGGTACCAACCTCTAACAACAACTCATGTAAAGAAATGAAAAGTATAAAAAAGGAAAATATGCAGATCTACTGTCACAATCGGAAATGTGAAGCACTTGATTAAATGAGTGACAGATCATCCCAAATCACCCAGTACAAAAATTCCACTTTCTTTTAAGTCACTCATTTAAGGTCAAAGATAGGAAATTCACAAGCAAATTGGAATAGAGCTTATTTTGACTCCCTCCCCTCCTGATGTTATTCTGCAATGAACATACATTTAATTTAATTAGGGATAGCTTGGACTACCACGTAATTCCAAACAATAACACACACTATGGGAGTAGGTTCAAAAGGACTGCTCTTTCTGGAAGGAAATCTCAGCACTGGAGACATGGAAGTAAAAGCCAAGGGCATATTATCTTTTTTTTACAATATAACACTTATTTGAAACAGATTCTCTATTTATCCATCATGTAGGATTTGGGAGTGAATATGTCCCTGCATTATTCCATGCTGAACACAATTATTTATGTTGCTTTGCCACTGCCTTATCCTCTCTGGAAGCTCTTTTTATGCCTAGATTGTCTGCTGGGCCTACAAAGTCTTTGGCAATGTTTCTTCTCCCAGTATATCTGAGAAAAAACATTTAAAGCTAATTTTTGTGGTTTTAAGTTTCTCAAACTCTCTTTTAGAAATGCTTCCATTCATTGGCCTGATAGATTCATATTCTGCTCTGCTCTCCTTATTTGACGCAGAACTTTACCTTTTGGATTGTATTTAATAACCTCCTCTACTCTGTTGTCATGCCATTCTTCTGAACTTTCTCAAGGCTTTTGCTTTGGTTTTGCTTTTGTAAGTGGTACAGTAATTGCTTTCAGGACAGAGAACTGTTAGACAGATAATTGCACAACAGAGAGTTAACACAATTCCATCACAAACCATTACCCCTGTCTATTTCTTCACACTGACTGCTGTTCTGTATCACAGTCTTCCAAAATTCCAGGATCTCAGACTAATGCAAAAAAAGAAATAAAATTCTGGCCCTAACTTTTCTGTACAGTGAGCTAACTCAACTACTATTTTCCCAGTGACAAAGAGCACACATTAGAACTCAAAGGGGCTATGCAAGAATTCTCACCAGTAGCAAACCCCAAAAGCACACAGTCTGACCCTAGCATGGCACTATTGCTAAAACATCAATTCACATTATGCTTTCCTCTGATGGTTCATCACCAAAACATGAGGAAAGAAAACAAAAGACCCTGTCCTTTCCAACAGTCACAACAGCAGGACAAAAGTTGCTCCTGGAAGACTTAGTCTAACACTACTATAACATAAAATAAAAATGCTTCTGGTGACAAGAAAAAAAAATTGAAGCATATACACAAAAGTACCATTTTAGACATACATAAAAGACTGTCAGTAAAACTAAATTCTAATACTGCTGTTAAAATGCATTAACTATATGTGCATTTTATTAGACATACATAACTAAATTTTACAGCAAGTGTCTCTATTACAGTCTTTAAGATGGACTTTATTCTTACAAATGACTCAACAGGTGAATTCCTAAAAATCAAATAACAACACGCAATTGATAGTTCCCCACAAAATCCTTCTCTATATTGGAGAAAGAAATGGATTTGACGAGTGGACTCTTTGGTGAATGAAGAATTGGTTGAATGGTCACATCCAGGGAGTAATGGTCAGTGGCTCAATATCAAGATGGAGATCAGTGATGAGCAGTGTCCCTCAGGAGCTCATACTGAGCCCAGTGTTATTCCATGTTGGTGACATATACTCCAGGATCAAGTGTACCCTCAGCAAACTTAAAGATGACACTGAACTGAGTGGTGTGGTTGACACACCCAAGAGCTGGGATGCCATCCAGAGGGACTTGGACAAGTTGGAGAAGTGGGATCATGGGAATCTCATCAGGTTTAACAAGAACAAGTGAAAAGTCCTGCACCTGGGTTGGGGCAACCACCCACCAGTATCAACAAGGCCAGGAGATGGAGGAATTAAGGCAATAAATACGGGAGAAGGACTGATGGGCACTGGTGGATGAGACGCTAGACAGGTGAAAAAGCCAAACGTGTCCTGGGTTGCATCAGAAGCAGCATGGCCAGCAGCTCAAAGGAGGTAATTCTCTCCCTCTACTGCATTTTGGTGAGACCTCCAGGTGGGCAAAGAGTACTGCATGCAGCTCTAGAGTCCTCAGTAAAAGAAAGACATAGACCTTTTGGAGTGAGTCCAGAGGGCCATCAAGATGATCAGGGGGCTATAATGCCAAACAGATTTTTAAGTTTTATACATTTTCCATATATTCACAGCTCTGTAGACTACTATTATATAGTTATATAGCTCCTTAACTAACTATAGTACTTTGCCTACCCCATTACTTAAATTTTAGAACAACAAGCTAACTTTCCTGGAATCTTATTTAGTCTTGCCTCTACAGTGTGAACCAAGGACATCCTTATTTTCTATATATATTGTAGACAAAATAATTGTGGGGTTAGAAGCTAAGGGCAGCTTCACTGGGGGGCAGAACCAAAAGGGGGGAATCACTTAATTAATTGTTCTTCTAATTGGATGATTTCTGTTAATTATGCTAATTTGTTAAACTAATAAAATTGTCAGGATCCTGAACTGTGTGTGCATTTTGCCATATTTGCACCATGAAGGACCCTCATTAAAGGAAACCACTTTTTATCATCTTAATATTGTTTGGCTTCTGGCATCGGCTGGACCATCTCTCCTATGAACAGAGGCTGAGAGTTGGGGTTGTTCGGCCTGAAAAAGAAAAGGCTCTGGGCAGACATTGTTGTGGCCTTTCAATACTTAAAGGGAGCTTATAAGAAAGATGGGGACAGATTTTTTGTCAGTCTATTTTGATATGACAATGGGTAATGGTTTTAATCTGAAAGAGAGTAGCTTCAGACTAGATATAAGGAAGAAATTTTTTAGTTGTGAAGATGGTGAAACACTGGAATGAATTGCTAAGAAAAGCTGTGAATGTCCCATCTCTGGAAGCATTCTGGGTGAGGGTCTCGAACCAATGTGATCTAGTTGAATTGTAGGAGAGTTGAACTAGACGGCTTAACGGTCCCTTCCAACTTAAACTATTCTATGATCTGAGTATTTTAATTAATCATTAAAATTAATATATTTTAAATATTTTAATTAATTATTAAACTATTTGTCATTGGCTGAAATGTTACATTCTCCCTAGACAAAGAACAATGCCAATGAATTGTCATTAGCGAACTCCTTCCAACTGCAGATTTCCCAAGTAATTAGACATCATAGTTTTAAGTTGCTGAGTATGTCCCAAAGCACAGATTTTCTATGAAAGAGTTTTAATTGCACCTACAAATCAGACACACATTTTCAATCAAGATAATACTGAAAAAATATTCTTGCTTCAATATAATTAATTATTTTCCTAAACTTCCAGAACAATTATTTTGAAAATGAGTATTTGTAAACATTCTAATTACAGGCATGATCACTTGTTAAAAGTGTGAGCAAAGAACCAGCTGACATTAGGCAGATCCAAAAACAGTATCTGTAAAACCATGTCTATGAACTCGGTCCCACACTGAAAGGACACTTTCTGAAGAAACAGTTGAAACCTCAGCTGTTACTCTTTTTCAGCTGCTTCATTATTTGACATAATTCTGTGAAGAAGGCATATTAAAGAATTTATAAATCCCATAAATTTTAGACAAAAAGTATCTCAATTTGCTCCCACTAGCCAACTATCATTTCTGCTTAGGAGACGGCAGTTACTTTCCACAGAAACATTATTGCTTTAGGATATCTTATTATGAGGGTATAATGTGGAATGAAAATTCTTCAAATTAATATGATTAACTTAATTTTGGAAAAAAATTGTTTTATCTGGTTTACTACAGTACATTTACAGATACGTTTCCTTTCTCTGAAGAAGAAAAAGTTTAAAGCAATTGCTCTAACAGAATCCTTAGAAGTATCCTTTTTACTGTATTTAGATTTAAAGACTTCTCATATTCCATAAATATTTCATGGGGAATTTTACAAAGAAAACATGCCATTAGTTTACCAGCCTTCAACTGTACAAGCAATTACTGGAGTTAATACCCACTACACTCAAAACACATGAGGGCAAACAACCAAGTGTACAAGTATTTTTCTTGGAACTACAAGCTAATCATTCTGTCTGTTACAAACATATAAAAAATAAGAAATATTAAAGGAGTTCAAAATTTCTTTGTATGTATTATTCATTTTTCATACAGCTGTTATTTCATTGAGCTTACTATAAATGGCTACATAAAGTGATGGCCTGCATGAGCAACTCCATGATAGATATGATAAACTAGATTTACATGTTTTATGCTCCTATAACATAAATTCCTTGGATATTTTAACTATACAAAGCTGGAAAATTCTTTCAAAAGCATAGATGCACAGAACTGCAGCTCCCCCAACAGTATGTTATAATACAGGCAGTATATATAGAAAATAGCTTTAATAGAGGGCTTGTTATTACTATGGCAACCACAGCAACTGGTTTTCAAAATGAATAATAGCTCTGTTAGGCACTTCATTAATTTATTTTTTTTTTTAATCAAACACTGCCCTTAATCTTCTCAGTGGAACAAAGAGCTACTCTGAATGCTGCAGAAACAGGAAATAAAGTCCAATCCACCTTTGCAAATACAGGGTAAGATGCTTTTCAGAGCCTTTGCTAGAAAAGAGTAGGAAAGTACATCTTGCCTGCTACTTCACATAAGAAGTCAGAAGCAGATGAGGTTGGTGTTACAAGGTACAAAAAAAAAACAAGTAATTAGAAAAACTAAAACAAAAAGATTATTGAAACTGCTAAGACCTGCAACACGTAAAGCCAGTGATGGAAATGATAAGTAATGAAGAACAACCGTGGCAGCAGATGATGCTGCTTTACACTGCTCCCCCAAAACATTCAATTTCTGTGCATCGTCAACTGTTTTTATTTTTACATAAATGTCATTGAAACAGTTTCTAACTTTTCACATACAACTAAGAAAAAGCTTTTAAACCCTATTCTGAATGTTCAAAAAAACAAAGAGCAACTCTTACTGATTTAATTATGAGTCTTTCCTCCAGTTGTTGCACTGGAAGTATGATTTTAGTTTGGCTTTACATTAGGTTCTATTATATCAAATTTCTGATAAGGCTATGTCATAGAGTGACTTTACCTTTAAGACAGCTAAGGAAGTTGAAGCTGCTGGTGGCTGATGGGAGTATTTTCTCCTGACCAATTATCGGTCATTTCTGAGAATTGGCGGTGGTTTTAACCATTCAGAAGTGAGATCAACTTGTGAACACCACCTTAAGATGTAAAGCCAGAGCTCTCTTGATGTTTTTGGTTTCCGGCTTCTGAAGAGGTAATAGGCTCTGTCTCGGCCTCCTCTCACCCCCTCCAGGCCGGACAAGGCCACAGAGGGCAGGGGGGGAGAGAAATGGAGCTGGACAGCCTGACTTGGTTTGTAGTTTCTGCTGCTGGACTGAAACCTGACACCATGAACATCTGTAGCTTTTCCAAGACTTTAACTCTTTTACTACCTGGATGAGACATACAGATTACTCCTTTTTCCGAGCGGGAGAGGGGGGAGAGGGGGAGAATCAACATGAAAAAAGACATCATAAAACCGTCAAAGACCATGAAGAAGAGAGTTAAGTTTTAGATGGGGAAGAGAGAATAAGGAGATGCTTTATAAGCTGAAATATTTTTCTGTTAAAGCTTTGGAATTTTGGAATGGAGTGTTTAAAGTGTGGATTTTGAGCAAAAGGTGGAGTAATTGTGATACAGTGAAGTGCTAGAACAGAGCGGGGAGAAGTAATAGTTGAAGATTTGGGGCCGTTGTAGAGGCAAAGAGAAAACTTCTGTTTCCAGAGAAGCTCACAGAGACAGATGAAGAAAACTTTTGCCTTTGAATAACTCATCCTTAAAAATGACATCCCTAGACTCATTGACCCATACACACCTCAGAGTGATGTGAAATGGGAGGAGAGAACTGATGATAGGATTTCCGGGCAGCTGGCATCAGAGAAATAGAAAGCTATAACAGAAATAGTTTTCTTGTGAGAAGCTCCATAGATTAGCAGAAGAAGACTTCTGTTTCTCTATAAAGGCTGATGAAAAGACTCTAGCAAGAATTGGGACTGTTTTAAACACCAAAGTTCCAAAGTTTTTTGTCTCTATGTTGTCATGTGAACAAGGAATGGTTGGGTAGTGGGGGATAAAGGGGTTTTCTGGAGGTTTATTCTAGTGTTCTTATTCTTGTAGTTCTGTTAATAAACTTTCTTTATTCCTTTTAAGTTTTAAGCCTGTTTTGCTCTTGTTCTAATCCATATCTCACAGCAAGAAATAAGTAAGTTTTCTAGTAATTTTTTTAGTTACTGCTTTAAAACCATGACAGGATAGCCCTTAACCTCTAATCCACATAACTTCTCCTCAGTTAACTGCAAACATACATTACGTCCAGAGTAGTTGTCCATTGTGGCTAAAACACATGTTAGAGCATACCAATAATCTGCATCAGGGAGACAGCATAGTACAGACATACACAGTGAAACTAGCTCCACTGTGTTTACCTTCCCATACAAGTTTTATGTACATCTTCCAGTTCTGGGCATGCTGCTAATGAAATAACAATGACTTATGTTCCTACTTTACTAATAGTGAAAGAGATACTAAAAACCTGAACGATTAATTATACTTGCTTGAGCCTTCGTAAACTGACTTACAAGCTGTGTGTGCCACTCACTACAACATGTACATTGCTAATCTTGATGTTCAAAAGCTTCAGGACACAGAGCATGTTCAAAGTTCTCAGCAGTCTTGTTCGTGACATTCTTGGTAAGTCCCTCCCCTACCACAAGGTCTGCAAGAAGTCATGAGAAGAGGCAAAGCTGCTCCCTCAGTCTATGACTTCAAGAGAGAACACTGAGCCTCTCACCCATCTATTTTAATGGATACTACAGCTTTCACAAAGTGTAAGTTCAGTTTTCATGATGCTATCAGGTACGGAAGGGAGACAGCACACCAAAAACAAACAGCCATACAAACACAAAAACTGCAAGAACACTTCATCATATAGTACCTCTCTTTATCCTAGTTCATCCAGACTAAAATATCCCTCTCGCTGTATTGTTCACCACATGGCTAAGACTCACACACTGTTTTTGAACACCTGTTCACAAGTCAGTGCAATGTTGAAAATTCTGCTAAAACTTTACTAGACACAAAAACCCCTTTTAACTAATCTTGCAATTTAAAGTAGAATGCTATCTAATTATTTTCTTTTTTTTTTTAACCACCAAGGCAATATTTCTTAACTACCAAGGCAATTTTGTGTGCACACAGGAATTTAAGTGATAATTTAGTGTTGTTTTTGGTTTTTTTTAACAGTAACTCCTTCACATCAGCTGAACTTATGGGGGCCACTGTAATGTTCTACATCCAAATTCACTTGGAAAAAGACATAGTACAGAACTCCACCCTTCGTTAATGGAGCCATGAGTATAATATCGGGGTTTTAAGGACTGGGCCAAGAGCACACTTCTTTTTGAGCAGAACAATGGTTTAAGCCTCATCTGTGTAGCTCACAATGCCTCTTACCCATTTATTAATTTGAGTAATACTTGAAGACTGAAACTCTTGACCAAAAAATAAGGGAAACCTTTAGGTTACAGGATTCTTTTTCAGAACTGAGAAAAGGGAAAGATTATGTTATTTGTTAATAGGAGCTCCAGCTGTTCAGCCTTACTCTTTTTTTTTCCTTAATAAAAACTTTATTCAATGAAAAGTGGTGTTTGGAACACATAACAGTAAGGAGTCTTCACTCAAGTCAAAATTAACAAATCCTTGTTAAAAGATAACAATATTAATCTTTTAATTAAACTAGAGCTCTTCTGTAAGTCCTTTGATACAGACCCCCACAACATCCTTGCCACTGAAACTGGAGAGATTTGTTTGATGGATGGGCTGTTAGATAAGACATTCAGTCAGTTCATATCCAAAGAGTTACAGTCAATAGCTCAATTCCAGGTGAAAACCAGTAACGAGTGGTGTCCCACAAAGGTCCACACTGGAGCCAATACCATTTAGCATCTTCCTCAATGACACTGACAGAGGGATGGAGTGCACAGTCAGTAAGCTGGCAGATGACACCAAGCTGTGACGCAGTGGATTTGCTGGAAGGAGCACATCCCATCCAGGGAGACTTGGACAGGTTTAAGAGGTGGGCCCAGGCAAACCCCATGAAGTTCAACAAGGGGAAGTGCAAGATCCTGCACCTAGACTGGAGAAACCACTAGAATCATCACAGGTCTGGAACTACTATGTCAGTCTAGGATCTTAACAAAAGAGAAAAATACATCCTCAAGAAACAAACTATGCAACATCTTCTCAAAATTGTTTCAGGAATCTATTATCATCTAGTTACAACAAAAAATCATAAATTAATACCTTTACATTGAAATATTTCCCTAGAGCAGTAATCAGAATAAATGCTTACTAGTAAATAAAAATAAATAATTATGAGACCAACCCACAGAAAACGGGAAGACAAAATACTAATCCTGCAAAAAGTAACTAAAAAAGTAATCAATAATGAATATTGAGCATTCATTTCTTCCAGAAGACTCTGAATCAATAAAAAAAGATGTTACAAAGTCTATTGGTAGAATACTGCCCTTTTTTATTAAATTTTTTTATTAGCTAAATAGGAAAGCACATTTTGTCGCTAAAAAGCTAACTAGAACAGAACAAGAATCAGAGAGGACACCTTTTGGTGATAATTTGAAAAGACAGATATGACTGATGGCATGTCACACAAAGCAGCAGTAGGACACATGTTAACTTCATACTATATATCAACTAACTGAAAGAAGAATAAGCACTCACATGACCAACTACAAGTAATTCACAGCTGCAGGGGGCATTAAAATTCAAAATTACATGGATGTACTAGGAGCACAGAGATAAATCACAGTGTAGCTTAGAACAGATAAATTGATGAAGCTGGGAACAACATTAATCAAGTTCGTTTCAATTAATGTATTTTGTAAAGTTATTGAAACTTTTCAGTAGTACCAGTTTGGCAAGCAATTTAACAGAACATAACAGACTGCTGTTACAGAATACTAGATTTATGAGCCATAAGTGAAAGAAAAGGTAATTAGTACGTTAGATCAGGTTTAATATAAATCTAGAATGGATGTGACCATGAATAGGAAAATCCTACTTTTCAAGCTGCAGCAAAAATACAGAAGACCACTCTGATGGGAAAAAGAGAAATCTAACATGCTTTCTTTCTGAATTTAATTTCCAGAAACCCACTCTTGAATTCACAGACAACACAGACAACCAACTACTGTTATGAGATAATCTGAGATTACAGCATTTTTAACTCCTGTATAACTACGCAAGTATTTTTTGTCACAATCATACTAATCAAAAGTTCAGCTATTTTTTAAATGTTCTGACCGACTTCACAACATTATCCACTACTTCCATAGCAAAGGACTACCTAACAGACAGCACCCAACTCAGGAGCTTGTAGTACCCTCTGAAAAGGTCTTCTTTTCTGAGATTTGGTCAGAAGGAAGAAGAGAAATAGATGAGTGTTTAAAAAAGTACAATGAAAAGTGCTCTCGAATCTGTACAGCAGCTGGAATAAATTTAAGATTGGAATACTTTACAATTTTCATGGGTGCTTTTACAGGGCTCTCTCTTATTTTTGTCAAGGTAGTATGCTAAAATGTCAACATATTATTTTATTCAGCTTGGGATTTGTCATGTCTAAGTAGGAAAAAAAGTGACCCTAGCATGCAAAACAATTTTACAACTTAAGAAATTAGTTGGTTTGACTCTGAAATAACACGTTATATTGCATAACAGTAGCATTACAATGTTATGAAGTTTTATTAAACCAAGAGAACATGGTACACCCAGCTTACTATTGGTTGTTGTTTTACTTGAACACTTCTCACATCCAGTTAAATACTCATTAGCCATATATGTGTAAAAAAGCAGAAAAATTGTTGATTTGAAGATAAAGAAGGAGTTAAGGAAGTGCTTTAATCAGCTAATTTTTAAACTGGTATTAAAAACCCATCATAAATCTGCTATGCTGAAGCTTTCAAGTATGCAATAACTTGTTTTGTCAGATTTTATCAACATTGCTTACATTGCATTTGAACAGTAAACAGCTCCCTGGTTTTTTTTCACAAACATTTTACAAGATTATTGAAAAACACAAATTTAATAAAAATAATTAAACTTTAATTGGAAACCTGATAGACACAGCAGTACTGTTCCTCTAATAAGTACAAAGTGGTCTGTGAAGAAAAGAATAATTTCTTCTCAGAAATACTCCCCCCATACTGTTTTGTTAAAGTTCTGTTCCCTCTTAAAGCAAGCAACTGTTTGCAAAAGATTCTACAAGCCCATCTTCGCTCAGTAATGCAAGGTCCATTACAAGGAAAGACAAGACCTGAAATGAAGTAAGTCTACAGCAAACTGACTGCAAGTCAAGCACGAACACAGGTTGATTGCACAAAAACTACTGTGAATGATTCCTGCTGAATAACCTGGCATGCAGTACTGGGAGTGGGAAACTATTCAGTCAAATAGACCCTTACAGTCTACTCTGCAGCTGTCTCCCAAACTCAGCTATCCTAGAGTCCCACTCTGCCTCCTGAATCTGCCCCCGTGCACCTCACAATAGGCTCCTTCTATTAGCCCACATTTCTTGCAGTAACTACTATTTCCACAAGTTCAAAGTATCTAGCTTGTGGACCAAACCCAACTCCAAAATCTCTTAGTGGTTTCCAATGACTAAAATAATCTTCACTTCCAAATTTATATACATAATCCGCCTTTTTGAGAGTTTTCTTGTGAAAGAACACACCCTTTCACACCTCTAGTTGGCATACAAGACTAAACTTGCATTTTACACTATCTTTATAGGATAATGACTATTCAACTGTGACTGAAAGGATTTCAAGGTCATTTGTATTACTCTGTATTCATAGTCAATGCTGATTTCTCCCATTATGATAAGAGGATATGTGCATGAAATGGCTACAGTTCCACAGATTAACTTACTTTTATTTTGCTTTGAAAAGACTCGTTACATAATCTGTTTCAACAATATGCAAAACTAGATCAAGGAAACAAACACAATAGAAATAGTTTACTTCTGTTACTTCTACTTCCAAAAAAAAATCAAGCCTAATACTTGCAGAAATGAAGAGAAATATTTATAAAAATATCTCCATGTCTTACTAATTTCATTCATTGTTACAAACAAAACCCAACTATTTGTGGCTGTAAAACAAAACAGACCCACACATACCACATCATCACACATATGCACAGACAGAATAAGCCATCTGCAAGAGAATAGCCACCTATCCCTGTATTACTCACCACAAATTTTAGCTTGGAGCCTACTGCCTAGTTTCTACCTTCCAGTATTGTTCTGAAGAAAAGCATGGGGAAGAAAAAAAACCCAAAACAAAACTACAAAAAACACCCTAACAACAAATTTAAAAACCCACCACACACAATCTGCAGTGCTTTCCAAGTCCACTGCTGTCATTATAAATCAAGAATACTTTTTAAACAATCTTCACCGTAGCACAGAGCTGAACCAAACATCCTCCAAAAATGCATACATTAAAAATGCATATAGACATGCACACACAGATTCTGATGAATTGTGTATATGGCAATAAGCATATACGTTTGCATAAGTATATATATATATACACACATACACTTTCCCTACCATATACCAACAATGCTACTACTATTATATATGATGTACTAAGAGCTTCATGATCATCAAGAGCTTGCACATCATCAATAACAAGTTTATTTCCTCCACTAAAAAAAAAATCATGTATTACCCATAGACAGATAACTATAGATATATGTGCTATCGGACATATTCTAGATACAAAAGGCAAAATATTTACATCAAAAAATCAAAACTGGGTGTAAAATTCTATTCACACAACTTCAAACTGTACTAATCAGTTTGTACAGCAAGAGATTGTACAAGCTTCCAATAAACAGATGTAGAAAAGGCATTATTTAGTTGTTTGTACAAGAAATAATATTGCAAGCTTACTAGATATTTTTCACACTTGAATATCATGGAAGCATATTCAAATTTTACTTTCCTACATATATTTCAGTGTGAGATTCATAAAGTTCAATAGCAAAAAAAAACCCAAAAAAACACTAGTTTGTTTAAATAGCATTGACTAAGTTCACCACAGGCAGGGTGACTGCAGTCCTAATAAGACTGGAAATTTTCTTCCAGAATTATTTCACCTTAATCCATAGGTCAGATTTACTGGTAAAGTACTCCCAACAAATTAGGCAGCACAAGTAAAATGGATAGGTTTAAACTGAACTCTCTTTCCTCTGATTTTGCAACCTTGTGTAACAAAGATTTCTACCACCACAACATTCTTAAGCTATGAGTTTTCATGTTAGTCACAATCACAAAGGTCATAACATCTGCTAGATCAAAGGGCTAAAAAGCAAGATTTGATTACCATTTTCAAGTTTACATAAAATACGTTTTAATACCTCCCTTTATTCCTAGCTGCATTTCATAAGAATGTCCTATAACTCACTGAAATGCTCAATCTCCTGCAGTTATTATAGTTACCATAATTGTACTTGCCCAGCAGCAATCTGACAATAAGACACAGCATAGAGGAAAAAAAATTAAAGTCACAACTTGGACTGTATTATATTGAAGAAGCCTCATGACAATGACCAGGAAGGAGAGCATCAATTCAAGAACTGCAAGCATGCAATTTATACTTCTTTCTCTAAGTTTCCTGGAGATACTTCCAGAATGGTCAACCTCAAAGACATTTTCTTTTTTCATGACTTTGCCCTCAACTCCCAATCACCAAGTTCTCCAAATTCAGTGTACTAATTCTGCTTCAGATTTTCACTTGGGATACAAAGCCATTTGATTCTGTGATACCCTCTCAGCACTTGTATTGACTATTCAGCAGCTAAAATCCAGTATACAAAGGGAACATTCAAGTTATCTGACAATACATTTGTTTTCCCATTGACTTGTTGTCAGCATTCACAGATGAGACACAGAACTACTGTATCAGCCTGTGAACATGAAGAAGGCTCACTGAGTAGACAAGCAGTAATACTTACAGGGCTCATCATTTTTCACTCCTATTTATTTCCAAGCATGAAAATCACACTTATACACCAAGCTGTTCCATTATCAGGCATTAACAATAAACACAGCTAATTATACTTTGGGGTGTTTTCTACAGAGATTAGTGTAGCAGGAAGAAATAATGTGAGAAAGAACAAGAAACCACTGAACGCCCCACATATTAGCATATGCATAGGACATATGCAAATCATTGATTAAAAGGAGTACTACGAACTCTCAATTTTATTCTTTCTTTTGTAAGATCAATTTTTAGTGTTGAAAGGATTAGATTCTAACCAAACCATATGGCAGGACAGTACATCAAACAGAAAAATCCTATAGTTTAAGAATAATTTAGATATAATTCATAGGTCCTATGGAGAAACACTCACCAAGATCTGTATTTGGGCCAGCAAGTAGCTGCCTAAATTTGTCTAATCGAGACGCTTCTCTCTCAGTTAATGCAGGAGTAACTGAGGTGCTGTAGTCTGCCATTCCACTTGTCAAGGGAGGTATGGAAGTTTGTGGAAGTGACTGTGATCTCTGCATGGAAGAATTTTCACTAGCATTATCTGAAGGGAAAAAGAAGTACAGCAGTTAGTAGTGAGAAGGCTAGTAATCAGTTGAATTTAATTTGAAAATTTAAAATAGAATTCTGTTTTTGAAAAATGCAAACTCAAATACAGCAGAAGTGGACTTCAAATTACTTGGATTTAGCAAAAGGAGCTTTTTGCTTTGAAGCAGTATTCCACAACTAAAATACATCAATTAGAGATCATAATAATAGCAAGGCTCGTGGATTTCTAAAATCTCTATATTATTAAAAGCCATTTTCATTCTTCCTAACATTCTTTAAAAAAAAAAAAACAATCACTGAGAAATCTTGAAATTATTGCAATTTAAAGCTTTTTACAAAACCATGGAACACATCACATGAGGATGAATCTCCCAGTCCACCTGCATTATTTTCTCCAGCTTTTCAATATATTTCAATTATGATTTATTTATATTTTTTCACAATAGTAGCATAACTATTAATTGAATAAAACTTAGTGCATTTAACCAATAAATTACATTCAATAGTGGAACTTCCTTCCAAAATTGGAGATTTTTTAAGGCTGAAAACAAAAAAGTTTAATTATTCTTCCCTCACACACATGCATTACAATTTAGTAAGGCATGCAATCTTCCTCTCAAATAAATCACTAGTGACAAACAGTATTTTTCTGTGATATTAATAAAGGGTTGGGAAGGGTTTACTGTCTTACTGGGGCAAATATGGTAGCTCTCATCCTTTAAATTCCAACATCTTTTTCACTTTTCAACATACCTAATGAACTCGAAGTATGACCTTCACTGACTGATTTAACAAGCCTATTATCACCACATGCAGCTGAAGTCAGCTGTGCAAATTCCTCTTGTTTTTCTTCCTGTAGATGTTCTTCCTGAAATTTATGCTGTTCTTGTAGCTTGCTGTGATTCTGAATTACTTTGTGAGCTGTTTCCATGACCACTTCTGTATTTAAGTTTTCAGCAGCTATTGCTAGGAGTTCATCATCATCATCTCCAAGATCCCAAGCATCACTTGTGTTACTTTCAAATTCTTGGAAGGTGCTGACTTTCTTCAGTTTCACTGGAGTTGTAGGTGGCTTTGAGCCTGGTTTTATCAAGCTGTTCAAAAACAAGTAATATTTAGAAAACTAGTAAGGAAGCAAAACACTCTGGGTAGTACCAAACCCCATAAGCTTATAGTTGACACTATATAGGTAGCAAATATTTATCTCTCTACACTCATGTTGCCATTACATCCACCTATGGTAATACACAACTGAAGAAACCTGAGAACAATGTAAAAACTGGCACTTTGTTGCTTTGAATAGAAACTAAACAAATCTTTCCTTCCCTTTTCTTAAGAAAAAAAGCAAAAAACAAAAAAAAAGACCAACCCCAAAGTCACATGAAAGGATTAGTACTAGAATAGCTTATAAAATAGACAGGGCATACTGCACTGCTCTTGCTTCACCCATTTCTGTAGATTTCAGCCCTTTCAATGCAATTGCTGCATTACAGCACAGGAGCTGCAATCAAGCCATGGTCTACCCCTAAGTCATCATAAGCAATCACGCAACACAATCACTGTCATAAACAAACCAAGTCTCACCCTAAAACTCATTAAGTCTATCATTCCTCCCCATCCAGGCATGCCAGCATGGATTTCCTTCAGAACTTTGCTCTTCTCAGAGGAAAGATATTTCTTCTAGTTACTAGTCTAAGTGGACCCTGATCAGCTCCCAACCTTTCACCCCTCTGTCAACACACAGTATGAGATATGACAAGTATCCCTCCCTAGCCTGGCACTTGTTCTCACTTAAAGTAATACAGAGTAATCACGTCTCCCTTCAGAAGTGAGCTGAATAATGTATAAAGTTGGGAGGGTTTCTTAGTCTGTTCCCAAAAAATGAAGTTGCTAGCATTAATTTAATTGTGCGTTCACAGAATGGGCAAGATGGGAAGGGATCACAGATGGTCATTTGGCCCAAACACCCTGTTCAAGCAGGGTCATCTTGCACAGAATTGCATCAAAATGATTCTTGAGTTAATTACTGACCTCCCCACCTCTCCACCTGGGTTAGTTTTACTTTTCTCTGTTAAGATAAAGCAGGCAGAACTGCAAATCAGAAGTAGTTCTTCCCCAGTTCTCATATTATATCAGTTGCAACTTTTCTGTTACATGTTACAGGGAATATCTTCCCTAACAGGTGATACAACACTTACACTCACCTGACTTGCCAACACTGTCTAAAACAGCAAGGTCTTTATTCTGTCGCCTCAAACAACAAACCTGGGTTTTGTTACTGGGTCTCTATACATCCACATTTTGAACCAATAAATCAAATTGGTTTTAATTTCACCCTTAGGATCACTCATTTCAACTGTCTCCAACTCTGTATCATCTGAAAATTAACTAGAATGCTTACTTCTTGTACAGTCTGAAACTAGCCCTTGAAAAAAATCTAATAGAAGCATGACATCCTTCCAAGCAAATACTTGTCTCTGTAACACTATATTTTTCACTTCATCATGATTTCCCATGTGTAAGGCACTATAAATAAATTATAACGGTTGGCAATCTACGTTAAGATCTGAAAGAGCTGATTTGTTCCTGCAAATATGGTAACAACCAGGAAGTCACAAAGGAGAAGTCAGAACAAGAAGTGAAGATTATGACAAAAATTGAAAAAGGAAGATAACAATAAATTTACAGCCAACAGGAGAAAAAAAAAAAAAAAAGAGGAGATACAAAATACTTGGAATATTTAAATATTAGGTTAACTTACGTTCCATGCAATAATGGATCAAATGGTGGATGCTGAGCTCCATATACATGTTGAATACTAAAAGAAAAAAAAGATAGTTCTCACATAAAAAATAAACAAATATTTGGAGAGTTCCTATTTATTGAGTAGTCAATAATAAACAGAATTAAGATGTTCCAACAGTTCTGTTTCAAAAACTAAAAATCATGAAGCTGCAATTGATGTGCATACTAAGAAGTAATTTAATAAAAATTATTGATTTGCTAAACAAGAACTCTGAGACCTAAGCTAATGCTATTTTAGACTATTTTGTTTTTCTAACCAGGAATTAAAATAAGAAGTTAGATACTGCAGTAAGAATCTACAAAAATTCTCTTCTTGGATTTATCATTTCTTCCTCTCTTGTAAAAAATTAAAAACTCTCAAAGAAAAATCTATAAAGATTTAATCTTCTATGTACCTTTGTCACCCAAAATCCAAGTAGATAATTCTTAACCATTACTATTACTAAGGATGACAAAGCAGCAGAAAAATGCAGAAGGTGACAGGTTAGAAAATAAAAGCCATAGGAGTATTAAAAGAATTAAAAGAAACAAGCTTCCAGACTTATTCACTAGCTTCTAACATTACAAAATAGTGTGAATATCAAAACTCTCTACAAATTAGAAGTTCATTACCTCCCAGTTACTAGTATATAAAACTATTTTGTAAATAAAAAATGCCACAGAAGACACATCAAGACTTACGTGTGACTCCAAAATAGAAACTATTACAACAGAACTCACTAATTGTAAGAGAAATAAATTATATGCAACATTAACACCTAGCCAAACCTATAATAAAAATCACATGGAACAAACATGCCCTGCTGACATACTGAAAACAACCTCCAGACCATAAGAATGAGCAAGTCCAACCTTAGTAAACCTGAGATAGAACCAAGCCAAAAAGACTGCAGTCAAACCATTATAAGAGAGGCTTAGACTTTCACAAGAGGTGCAGCATTAACACCAGTGAAATTAGTCCTAGTGGTGACTGAAAATGGTGGTTTATCAAAACTCTTAATGATTTGTATGTGATTCCATGGAAATAAATTCCCCACCAGCCATTACACAGAACCACACGCCATCCTCTCCACAGGCACATTTCCTGCTCTACAGGGCTCACGTGAGGGTCAGGTGTCACTGTCCATATCCATACACACAGAATGGGCCTTTTCCTTACACCACTCTGTGAGTAACTGCAATGGAAATCCACTCAAACAGAAAGCAACAACCATCCTCTCGATGCCATGAAAAAAAATAAAAATCAAAGAGTACATTCTCCACAGTGTCCTTGCTTTTCCATAAGCCCGCAGTTGCCTGCAAATTAACTGCAACTATTTATAGACCTTATGCAAGAGAGGAAGGCCAGAAGTGTTTCACCCTCAAGAGATTCAGCTAAGTTACCTAAAGAAAACCTGTTAGAAGAAGTACAACAGTTGCACTGAAAAAGTCAGTTTGTAACTAAAGAAACAAAACCACGCCCAGTTAGTGATCATAGGTAACAAAAAATGTAAGAAGGTAAATAATGAGCAAGACTATGTTGCTGATTCCCATAAAGGATATAGAATACAGAGTGACTGCTCTCTGAGAACCACAAGCACACATCATTCTTACAAAAAGAACACAGAAAACTGTACTGAGAGAACAAGTTAGGGATGAGACCAGAGATTGTTATTGTTAAGTAATCATCTGAACACATATTCCCAGCCTAATATAACAGTCGAAAGAGTTAATGTGACTTTGGGGATCTATTCCCTGGAAAATCTTGACTGGGAAAATGTGCTTGTAGCTCCTTGCATTAATACAACGACTGGTCTGCTGTTCACACTTCAGGAAGAAAGTTAAGAAACTGACAATATTTTGAAGTACGTAGCAGAAACTAAAACATTTATATGCCTAGAAAACGCAGTGTTCTGTAAAGTATTTCCAAAATATCTTAACTTGTATCAAGTTTCAAAACATCCGAACTTGGCACTGCTGAGAGTTACAAACTCCCACTCAAAATTCCCCGGTGAATACATTCCCAAGATCACGTTAACTCCTTTAACCATGATGTCAGAAGGGAAGGCACATTCAGATAATTATTTAACGACCTTTCTGACACAAGTCAGAACCAACGCTAACTGACCACCAGCAATCTCCAGCAGACCACCGGAGGTGCCCAGCACTGGAAGGCTCCGAGCACTGTGCTAACAAAGCAATCCGGACACGGTCCCTGCGGCGGAGACTCACAGGACCCGCGAGGTCCCGTTGGGCCGGGCGGCCGAGGGGCAGGAACGCGGTGTTGGATTCACAGTGAAGCCGAACGGGCAGAGAAGCCCCCCCTGGCCCGGCATCATCCAGGGGCCCGCGACACCGGCCTTCCGCGGGTCCTCTCACCTGCCCGGCACCTTCGCGCCGCTCCGCTTCCAGAACTGCTTCCTGCCCCCGTCGCTCGCCATGGCGGCGTCACCTCATCCCCCTCCGCGCTCGCGGCCCCGGCCCGCTCCCTCAGGCTTCACTCCCCGCCATTCCCTTCCACAGAAGCACCACTGAGCGCCGCCATCTTGGGACGGGAAAACAACCCCGCGCCTCATTCGCCCCCCGAAGCCGTCCGGAAGTTTGAGCCAACCAGAAGTGAGATTGCTGCCGGCTGGGGCCGCTCGGGCCAATCGCAGCGAGGGGCTGCTGGGGGCGGGCGCTGTGGCGGCGGGCCCGGCCCGGCCCGGCCCGCGCTCCGGCAGGGAGGTTCCGGGAGTGTTCCCTGTCCGCGGCGTTCCTCTTACTCAGGAATTGCTTCGCGGCTCTCCGAGTGTCACGTTTTCAGACTTTAATTCTTTTTGATTGAACCGTACAGAGCAATTCCTCGGAGTACTGCTTAGAAGTGCAAAACTCGCCTTTTAAATGGATGGAGACACTAACTGGAGATAAGCGGGCATTGGTTTATAACAAAACCCATCGCATCTTTTTCCACTTCATATTTTTACAATTATTGCCAATTATCTATCCAGTTGGTAGGGATGGGGTGGGAGCGGGGGAACTTTAAGTTTCCCTTGTTTGAAAGTTCTCCAATCATTGTTCCCACTTCATTTATGGCTTTGAGATACATGAGGGGTTGTATTTGTACCTGCAGATTTCCCAGCAATTCTGATCCAAAGATACATCACTTCTGCCAAGAAAATAAGTATGTTTTATGTTATACTTTGGACTATGGCTCCTGAGAAAACGGTGTTGAGTTACAGGATTTTTTGCTGCATCTCAATGCAATTAAGCATACAATTTAATATGTCAACGATTGTTCAAGAAACATCCTGCCATGATTAAGCCGAAAAGCTGGTATATAGTACAACACCTGATCAGCAGTGCAACATTTGTTCTTTAGTATGTATTTCATGTGTAAATTATTTCTTAAGAACTGACAAAAAAAAAAAAGCTTTCTGCTTTGGGATTTACTTTAGCAGTTGCCTTCTAAGAACCTACAAAAATGAAAAGTTTCACCGACCCTGACCATCCACAGGTGAAAGCTGTCATTTCAATGCCTTTTGCAGATATATATGCCTGTAGTATCACCTTCTCTGTTTGTGTCCTTTACGTAGGATTCATCTTACAGATTCTGGACCTTGAGTATCATCAGCATCAATGGAATACACAAGAAAAATAAATGTAATATGATCTATGTCTGTTAGCTAAAGTGAAATGAAACCTGCAAAGTCATGACTGGAACTTGGCTTGGTCATAGGTAGATAAATTTAAATTATACTTGTTGCTACAAGAATACAAAAATGAGGTATTTCACTTGTAACAGTCAAAAAAGTGATAAATCCATAAAACATATATTCCATCATTAGAATTAATACAGATGTTAAAACTGTGTTTTAGTTATTTTTATTTGTTCATTGTTGATATTTATCAAAGGGAAACATAGATTCAGCCTAGATAGCCCAAGCCACCTGTCATCCTTTTGACAGTTGACCTGAATCCTGAAGTGATACCATTTAATTTTGGTGTCACAGCCACATGGCACTTCTGGTTCATTTTAGCAGTGGAGGTTTTGCTGAGTTACATAATCAAGTCAGTACAAGGTTAACTATATTGTTAATATTTCATTATATTAAGTATTTGCTACCTTGCTTTTAAGTACTTGTTACCTAAGTTTCTATGTGGTTCAGAATTTTGTACGGGAAACAGTTGGCTGTTGCATGGATTGTGCCATGAATACATCTGACTTGCAAACGGGGCTACATTTGTATTAAGAGCTGCAAACACCCTCCACTGCTATTGTGGAGGGCTGCTGCCAGTTTTAGACCTGTGGCCTGAATACAGAGCTGGCTGCTGTTGACTTTCAAGAAGGCAAGGATAATGTTTTTATTCCCTTCCCATTTTTTTTTTATATTTTCTCCTTATCCTGAGTTTTGTTCTATCCCTGACACAAACCTGTGTTGCCAAGGTTCTGGAGATGCAAGGGATTTGGAAGGAGGAACCTTTCAAGACCTCATCAGGTAGGTTAGGTACAATTCTTCATGCCTACCACTCATGTTGATCTGGCCGCAAAGTGTGTGTCCTTGAAGAGAACTTATCAAATGGTACTAATTGAGTATCACAAGAAGGTAAGTTCACAGCTATGGAAGGAGAATTTGGTCTGAACATGTATTTTAGCAGTGTTACTGCTTAACTTTACAGAAATGTAGCATGAGCAGCTGAGGGCGTGGTTCCACTGCCAGTGTCCAGGTGCTGCAGTCACCACTGGGACTCACCTGCAGCTGGTGAGCACAGTCCTCAGGAGCATGCAAACAGCTATTTCAAATCTGCACAGCTGTATTAACTAGGCTTTGCCTCATGGGGACTGCAGTTATATTTCAGATACCATTTTTATGGGAATTTCTGTTATTTCAGAATAATAAAAAATATTAAAAAATCTACTGTACTATTTGCTTTGTTTCATGAAAAGTTGTATGCAAGAATTTATAAATAGGAAGTGGTCTGCTACCAGTATGGTCAAATAATGTATTGAGCTACAGGGTAGCTTGTAGACTTCTTTGTTTTTCCTTTTCTTCATGGTTTTTTTTCCCTATTAAATTTTCTTTCTTTTTTTCCATTTTGTGCTTCTTTTAACTTGAGCATTTTTCAGAATCAAGTAACTGCATACAACTGGTGACTGTTACTGAGGGTGCTTGGGAAGTTTCTGTATGTTCTAGAATGTACACGTGTAGCCATGCTCTTGGCTGACTAAAATTAGGAGTGTTGTGGCTTGCACTAGCAATGTTTTGAACAAAGTGGGCACTGAGATGTTTATTTAGTGTGATAGCTGGTGAGCTGGGCATCCAGGTGGACATTCAGTTTGGGTTTTAGCTCATGTGTTCTGGAAAACTTCTGCTGTGCTGGTGTAGTTACACAGGTGGGCTTCTCTGTGGAGGTGCAGCAGTGTCTTGGGAAAAGATTTTCTGACAACAGATGTGAGAGTATAGATTGGTGCTAAACATAATTAGCTAAGCTGACAACAACACTCCTCTGCTGCATTCAGACCGTGAGGATTTGCAGATAAAGTTGCATAAGCTGGGGAGTGCTTTTTCATGCTGATCCTTACACTGCTGTGTCAGCAACATGCTGCAACTGTAAGGTGTGGCTTAAACTCACTCTACAAGCTGACAAGTTCATATGTCTCTACCTGCATTTTTTCTGTTTGCTTTAGTCAATAAGAAAAAAATAAAGTGAATTCTAATGAGACACTTCCATGTTGAAACATTATTGTATGCACATTTTCAGTGCTCTAACAAGCTCGTGGAAGTTCTTCTAAAGCACACAATGGTTGCTGTTAGCTCTTTTGTCTGGTCCATGGGCATGCCTTTCTACCAAGTCATTGTCTCCATGTACTTTAATGTGAATATCAGGGAAGAAAGTGTTCTTGGAAGTAAAACTGAGCAAATGGAGTGAAGTTACCAAACAAAATCAGAACTCAGGTAGAATCAGAGAGAGGAAGACAACAGTTATTCTTGGGTAGAAAACAATCCCAGAGTGTACAGTACTTGGTACTTGGACAAAAGGATATGAAGCAAGATAAGATAAAAGGCTTAAGCAATCTTGTAGAACCAAGAAAGAAAGAAAGTAGGGATGTTAAAGAAGAAGGATAAGTAATAGCTACATTCCAAGAGGTTAGACATGGTCCAGCAAATCACTAGTCACAAGACCTCTGTCGGGGCCATGCGATTTTTCTCCAGGAAAAGAGAAGGAATCAGCATGAGAAGGTAATGGCCAGAAAGAGTTATCATTGAAGAGAAGCCATCACTGCAGCATTTTGTAACTTTTTCTCTGTAAATGGTCTTTCCTATTACACATGAATTAAAAAAGATTCTGGAAATAATAGCAAATTTGCAAGAATACATTTACATTAGTAATGCAAATGTATGGAATCATGCACACTCACACTCTATTCAATATTAGTGAAAGGACGCTGTGAAACAGAGAAAGAAAGAAATAAACAAACAAATAAATAAGTGCTGGTTTTGTTGCCCGATCCGAAGAAAACACAAACAACCGAAGTCATTTATGCGGTGCTTTATTGAGGGCCCGGGAGCCTGTGGACTAGCGTCCAAAGACAGAGCCCCATTTCACAGAAAAATCACAGGGTTTTTATATGTTTTCTACACGATTTCTTCATCATCATAATTTCTTAATTCTCTCTCACTACCTGGTACGATTATCTCTCTGACATTTAAATTTTGCCAAAAGTACATTCCTAGATTATCTCCTAGTTACACTGCTTACATTGCAATATCTGCCGTATAGTTCATCTGCAGGTTACATGTGGCCTACCAAGCCTTAGCATAACTACTACTAATGTCAAACTAATGCTAACTAATACAGTTTATTGAACCAAATGGCAACAGTTTGGGGTAAATGTCTTTGTCTTGTTTCTCCATCTAGAAGAGTGATTGATGTGGGTAGTTTTCAAAAGTTGTCATTCACTAAACTGTTAGTGGCAATGCTCATGTTGACGTTTCATTCATTTTAGGTGAAGGTTTTTTGCTTTATTTTCACCTGTGTCCAAACATCAACTGGCACAGCCTGCTGGATGTCACCTGGTGCTGCACTCTGTGTCCAAGGACTGCTGCTCACCAGCAGAAATGCTCTTTCCTCAAGTCTCATGCAATATGCAGTTACAGCTTAAATGACTCAGAGAAAGAGGAACACTTTTTAAGTGGAAGTGCTGGGTGGGAGACAGAGAAGTTGGGAAAAACAACAGGTCCTCTTTCAAATGTATTTCTATTTCCTTGAAATTCCTGCTAATTGTGCCTCCTCCATACAGCAAGTATTTGAACATAGCATTACAGCATGACAGAACTTCAAGCCCAGAGTAATAAATCAATGTATATTTGTCTCTGAGCCATGATAATTCTCTTATGTTCATTGCTGAGAGAAACTTATTTTCTTTAAATTATATAGGTCATATCAGTTTCTGAATTTCACGTTCAACTTACTATCAGAACAAGGTGAAAAGCAAAATCATTGGAGCATTAGTTTATGTTTCTTCAAGTTAAAAGGTCTCAAGATATTGGGTGAACTTTAGAGATTACAGAAGACCTGCTTAGTACTGTGATTTGATGAGGAGATACAAAAATAAAAAAAATTACAACTGGCCTTACAGTGTATTGCATAGATGTAATTTCCAGAGGTATCTTCAGTGTAATACATTATAGTTGTTATTCAATTCAAGTGAGTTGTATCAAAGCCACGTCTTTTTCTTTTGAAAGAGGAATGGAATTTGTTAATTAAGAGGTAAGTCTTATCAGGTCTCATAACCATCCATTATTGAAAATTTATTGCTGGTTTTGTGGTTTGTATAGGCTTTTGTTGGAGAGCAAATGTAAACGTGAGCAACTAGGGTAATGAAGATAATTCAGCTGGGATCCCAGTAACAGTCTTTCCAGCATGACTTTAAGTAGAAAAGAGTTACTGAGTGCTCCTGGGGTAATGCTGTTGGCTGAGCTGCCCATTTTACTAGTGAGAGTGTTGGAAAGGCTTAGGATTTAGTAGCAGAGAGGTTGAGAGCCCAGTGAAAGAGACATAAGCAAAATTATAGTGCAAAGAAAATGGGAGTAGGTACAGATTTTTGGGTGAAAATATATGATAAAGGTAACAAAGTATTTTATACATTTGCTTTTTGGTGTTGCTGCTCCTTATCCAAGAGGTATATTCTGTTAGTGAGTTGGATTTACAAAGTAGACTTTAGCTGAAGATGATAAATGTTGTCCCATATTTAATACTGTTAGGGGAATTGGGGGGAAAAAAAAACCCAGAACCTGCATTTTTTTTCTTTTTAGATCTTATTACTTTTGAGAAGTGGGTAGGAATTGTAGACAGTTTTCAGGTAAGTGAAAAAAAGAAAACTCAGACTAAAAAGCAAGATTTAAGCATTTTTCTATTCTTATCACTTTTTGGTATAACACAGCATGTAGCATCATGTTGTAAAGTAATAAAAGAGAACAGCTTAGCTTCTAAACCTTGAAATGAAAATTTGCAATTTTGCTTGAATGGTGTTGACAGTTGTTTTAGGACTGGCAATCTTAGTGCAAGAAATGAACTGAAAATAGTGATGTAAAGCCACCAGAGAATTCCTAAGTTTTGAAGAGAGAATGATAAGGTAATGACAGAAAGTTCTCAGAACTTATGGCCATTATAAATTGAAAGAGCTCAAAGGTTTAATCTCTTTTACTGAAATCTTGAAGTTTAGTGGTAACAATTCTAGTATGCATGGTCATTAAATCATAATCATGGTCATTAATCATAAAATAAGATTTCACAAGTAACCAGAGCAAATAAATATATTAAATGTGTAATTTTTCAAAGATCTCTCCAACACTGAAACTCAGCAACGGCCTGTAGGACAGGAACAATATTAGAATGCTAATGAAGTTTGAAAACTTCTATGTTTTTTCCTTCTTGGTTTTGTTTTGTGAGAGGAAAGACTTGCTTAAGGAGATTGTGTCTTACACTGGACTCATTAATGTAGCCAAGGAAAGAACAGATAGATTTCTACCAGACAAAGCTTTGTCTGTTCTTTTACAAACCCAAATTTAAAAAAAAAAGCTCATGTCATACTGTATTCTTGTTCCCATATTAATAACATTGTAATTATTATTTCTGTCTGATCCCATACTATCTTTGTTGTCCATGACTTATATAAATTTGTATGTGATGCTCTTCTCTTTGTACCAGTTCTCAGTCAATGCTAGCCAACATTTTTACTAATGCTCTAAAAATTCAAAATCACTCGTGGCAAAAATTAAAAGTTTCAAGTAAGATAATGGCAATCACTACTCCAGAATGTAGCAGAGTCATAACATGAATTAGTTGTTGAAAAGTAATACTAGAGAAAGTGTTATTAGTTTCAGTTATATTGCTGAAAACTTTGCTGTTTTAGCTATAATTCATCAGTGTTAACTGAGGTTTTTACTGTGTGAAAAATCTATGGTTTTTTGTGCAGAAAATCAGAGGAGATGATCATAACCATCCCTTGGACGGCACAACTTATAAATTGCTCTCAAAACTATACTGTTTTTCATTTCTTGATATTACTCAACTCTGGCTGAATTCTGAACAGTATTACATTATTTTAGATATGGCATATGTATATATATGAATGCATATTAAATGCAGATGCTTACTCTTATTCAGAAATGAAATTAAAATGTGGTTTTGTTATAGTATCACCAAGAATAGTGAATTTTTCATCTTTCTGGAAAAAGGAAATTTAATGGAACAAATTTATTTAAATTGCCATCTAAAGTGTCAAAATGAGCTTTCCTTTGTTTGTGTAGTGAAGAGAGGAGTCCACATGACTCTGCATAGGTTTTAGTACAACCAAAATCTAAACTTCTGTCTGGAAATTTGCTCTGTCACCACTGAGAAGTCAGGAGAGTTGGCACCTTCTCTAACATGGCTTATGGGAGGGGGTCTGTCTTGGAACCTTTTCCTTTGGAAACAGTAACAGGCAATTTCTTCATAGTTAAATAATTACACAGTTGAAGTGTGAATATATGGGGACAGCAAAGGAATAAATCACCACAGCAGCAGCTATATGCATTTTTTATAGTATCCCAATTTTCTCTCTTTCATACTGCACAATAGAAGAAAACGTCCACTTTGTTTCATCGCTAATAGCTGCCAGTATGCTGAAAACCAGTAACATTAATGAGGAAATTATTATCGCAGAGAAACACCACACAGTTTTTGTCTAGTTTTTAAAAATGATGGATCTAGGATAAAACTGCCTTTAGTAGGCTTTGAATTTGGTCATGATGTTTTTCCTAACACCCTTGCTGTTCTGTAACCTTTCACTGTATAAATTAGCTTTGGAAATTTTCTGTTGTATTTATAAGGTGGAAACTTGTCCTTTTGTTTTCACCCATCTCAAAATGGGAAACAAACATATATATTAAGAAAGTCTTGTTTGCATTCAAGTTCTCCTTTCTTGAAGGCAAAAAGCTGTTCATCAGCACTGCATCTCATTGCTCTTTTCAGTGTGCTCAAGCATGTCTGTAGAGGGGCTGAGGTGCCCTTGGCTCTACAGGAAACATTATGTCATCATCTAAACAAGATGTTGTTATGCTAGGAAGGGATCAATACTTTGATGAGTAGCTGCTGGCTCAAAACTGCATTGTTATTTTATAAAGGACCACTTGGAATACATTCCAAAGCATTTCCTGTGGTATGAAGCTCTAGGGATTTGATTTGTCTCTCTGCCCAGGAAAATGAGTTGGTTCATCTGTAAGTACAAGTCTGCCAACCTCAGATAATAAGAAAAAATGCATCTTTTGCCCACATTAGGCTTCAGCCTTTCAGACATTTAAATAGTATACTCTCTTTGTGAAGGGAGTACTTCGCATACCAAGAATTAATTCAGTGGGGAAAAGAGGAAAAGCTTTTAGCCTTTTTCCTGCTGCTGAGACCAGATGAGCCTACCCTTGGGTCTGTGTGACCACACAGCCCTGGCAGTGCTTCAGCGTGTGGGGTGCAAGGGCTGGTAGCCCCCAGAGGTGTAACTTCAAAAGGCTGCAGTCCTGGAGAGGGTGCAGTGCTGCAGTCCTGGACAGGATGCAGTGCTGCAGTCCTGGACAGGGTGCAGTGCTGCAGTCCTGGACAGGGTGCAGTGCTGCAGTCCTGGACAGGATGCAGTGCTGCAGTCCTGGAGAGGGTGCAGTGCTGCAGTCCTGGAGAGGGTGCAGTGCTGCAGACCTGGACAGGGTGCAGTGCTGCAGTCCTGGAGAGGGTGCAGTGCTGCAGACCTGGACAGGGTGCAGTGCTGCAGACCTTCCCCCTGCCCCCAGCTTGCTCCCCAGCCAGGCTGCACTGCCAGTGCTGACGTCTGCATCTGCCTCGGGACCTGCAGCTGAGACAAACCAGAGCCACCAGCCTCTGGGCCAGTGTCTTGGGAAAAGCAGGACAGATACAGCTACAGGGCTCTCTGCTGGGACAAGCTCAGCTCTCTGCTGAGAAACAAGTCTTGGAAGAGATAGTGTTGTTCAGAATGCTAAACTAGTATAGCTTTGGATAATATCACTAGTATACAACAACCAAGGATTATGTAACTGGTTAGAAAAACTGATTAAAAAAAATTTTGCCATCTTCTTGTATCCTTTTCATGCACTCAGCAGTTGTTTTAGGGAAGGGCTATATAGAAGTCCTGTAGCTCCTTATGAACAGCCTGTCATCTGAGAGGAAAACACTACCTTGCTAGATATCAAAGCATCATTTAGCCCTCCCATTGACTCCTTTGATTCTTCTATTGGCTCAAGTCCCAAGTAATCCAACTTGAGGATTTAGATGCATGAAGACATGGAATTATTTCTTTTTTCTTTTATACTGGTGAGGAAAATAATGACTCCAATATCCTTAATATGGGAGAGCAAAAAAAGGAGATTTTAAAATCTTTCCATGATATATAAATTTTCCTTACTCTTTTTAGATTATTTTTCTGCTTATACTAAGCTTGATAGAGACTCAGTACCTAGTACAGTTTTAAATGAATTTGACTTATCTAATAGAGAGAAGTTGCTCATTTGTGTTATCAGAGTAAACAGATATATTTACCTTGAGAGAAGGCATTCTTAACAATGCCTACTCACTTCTATCCTACTTGTTCAGTCCTAATTTGTCAAAAATGCTCCCAGATTCTTCCTTGTGTTCTGGGGGGCTGAAAGAATTCCTTTTCATTCTAGCTCAATTTAACTATTGCAGCCCACCATCAAATCTCTGGTTATATAGGCTTGTAAGAGCTTCAGAATTTTTGATAAAAATGATGGTTATTTTCTGCAAACCTAACCAATACAGACCTGCTTTTCATACAGAAACAATGTGATTCTCTGCATTTGGAAGGCAAGGTCAGCCTGAATACTTATTTCACCATAAAGTAATTCCTCAGTGTATGTTTGCTGTTTTGTTTCTTTCAACAGTGAAGCCATATGATCTTTCAGCTGAAGAAACAGGCAAGGAACTTTATCAGTGCTCTTGTGAAAAGCCTTTCATAGTATCCGCCAGTTCCTGAAAACTTCAGTGGGATTGTTCATCTCTTTGGTACAAGGAAAAAGGATCAATATCTGAGAGATCTATTGTAAGTTTAGGAGCCGTGAAGAAATCAGCCGGCAATAGGCATCCTTGGTTCTCTGAATGTTTATTCTTTCATGCAGTCTTTTTTTCTTTTGCCACCTGTGCATCTGACCTGCATTGTTATTGATTTTTATCTGGTAGATAGGCTTCAATATACACATATACAATGCCTGGGAGAAACTGAACCTAGGTGGAAAGGTTTCACACTGCTCTGAGAAACACTGATTTTTCTAAAAAGCTCAGATATTATGAATTCTAAGAACAGTAACCTTGAACAAAGACTTTTTTTTTCCCCAGAAAATATCTGAGAACATTTTAACAGACACAAGAAAGAAGAGCCTTGTGTGCTTTTGAGAGGACTGGGCTTTGACTTGGTCCCTTCTGTTAGAATTAGTCCACTTCATTTGTTCTCTATTTTGCAGCAAACTGAACTTTTAGCATCACTATCCTTTCACACAGGATCAATGCCTTTTCTCATTTGGCAGGCAAAAATATTTTTTTTTCTTATTATTCCTCATACAAAAGTCAAAGTCCATTGTCTTGGTTTCAGTTTTCTGTTGGCCAAGTATTGGACTTTAAATGTTCAGGTTTTGCCATTGAAAGAAGGACATAGCTCAGGAGCACCTTCCCACTTGCAGAGAAGGAGCTGGGGAACACCTGCCTTGCCACCAGCATTTCCATCCTGTACACTACCATAAATGGAGTTTCACATTAACTGACAATTCCTCTCTGAGAAAGAGCAAGCTATTTTCTCTGAGGTTGCTGTTAATATCTCATTATGAGATTACGATAAGAGATCTCCCTGGAGTCTGCCAGCAAAACAGCTGCTGGAGTAGATGTGTCGATACTGCTCAGTGCTGTAATGTTTTGGTAATCTCAGTCTTGAAGATAAGTCAGGCATCATCTGCAGTATGTCCAGGTGTCAGTCAGCTGCAGACCAAGGGGTTCTGGCATGATGTTTGAACCTGGCCTTTCTCATGCCAGAATGACCACGGGGTGGCTAATCTGCATTTTTGGCACCTACCTGCTTTGATAATATATTAGAAAATAAAGTGTCTTTCTTAGAGTAACTGCAACATTGACAACATTAAGATTGTGATGGAAATATGTTAATACAGGAAAGGAAAAAAGAGTCCTTCCTGAATTTTGAAAGGCACATCCTACTTTATACCACACTTGGAAGTATTGTCCTTGTGTATAGAAGAATGATTGGAGGGTGATTTCTGCTTGAGATGAGTAAAAATTCCTTCATGTTTTTTATCTGTTTTTAAGGTCAGCTTTTAGTCAATTCATACTTTCCCTATACAAACTTCACAGAGATTTGGCAAAAAATTACTGACTTATAAAAGAATTCTGCTTAATTCCAGTGCTATGATAGCTGTACAAACTCATACAAAAGCTTCTTGAGTAGCCATAGTAAAAACTGTGCCAAATACATTCAGCTGTTTACTTTCAAGCTAGGAAGTGCTGCAGGGATCTTGGCATATGGCCCCCACTATTTGAAATCTGAGGAAATTCCCACTGGGTCTGAGACCAAACACTGTCTTGCAGCCATTTTGTGGGCTTTTACTACTGTGGTGTTTTAAAAGCTGTGATGGTTAGCAGCCTCTCACTGCTCAGGAATCCAGCTGAGCTGCCCCACAGAGTGCTGTTCAGTTTGCTTTGGTGGCAAGCACAATTCAGCCACTCCCAGCTGTGCTCTGCCTACTTACAGCAATGATTAATTTCTTCCCAAGACTTCAAATTAAAGTCATCTGAACTGAGTGATGTGCAGTGCTTCTGTCTTCTTTGCTATGTTTTTTTAATATCAAAGCTGTGAATGATTGTCTTTTCACATTAGAATTTTCAGAAAAAACATCCCTTGCATTCCTCTTTTTATTCTAGTGGCCCTACGTAAGCAGGCTAAAACAAATCAGTAACTGAAAATTAGGGTGGTTTTTTTATATAAGAGGCAGCATTAAATCTCTTTAAACAGTACTTACTACTAATTGATTAATATATAATTCACATATTATTAAAAAGTGTTGATAAAACCTGAAGGAAACCTTATTTTCTTTCCCATCATTCATTTTTCACCAGTTTTGATGTTTCTAATGTGTGTTTTATGCTGATCAGGAATCAGGACATTATAGGAGTTAACTTGTGATAATGGCAGTAAAGGGTAGAAAAGTTGATTGTAGACTGCAAAGTTAGCAGTCCCAACATTTCCTACATTTGACCAAAGTATGGGTTCCAGAGCATCCCCATAGTTTCTCTTCACAGCTTCACTGCTGCAATTCAGACTGGTGCCCAGCTATGGGAGGTCAGCTGCACTGCAGCCTGAGAAAAGAAGGGTAACTATAAAAACCAATTCATGCTGATTGTGCTAGGACATTGTAATAAAGTGTTTGTAATTAGAATAATTTCCAACAAGCCTTGAAACTATTCTTAAAGTTGCTTCATTTTACATCAAAGAGAAAAATGTTATAATTTGTTGAACAACCACTGATTTGATGAAAATTTTTTCCCACTCAGAAATGAACTGGATTTTAAAGCACAATGGAAGAACCCAACTGTCTGAGAGAGCTGCCCATGGGTGTTGTAAAGGTCAGCCAAATTCCAAGCAACCATTTCCCCCACAATGAGCAGTAGTAAATGAGATTGCATCTTAGGGACTGCAATGCTTATGTTATTTTGTGTATTTGTGCTATGCATTGCCCTCAAATAATGAAGAACATTTACTCCTGAGCTATTCCATACTACAAAAATCTCATGCAGGATTTGATCATTCACTAATAGCTTGCTCTAAACAAGATGATTAGTTTATAGGCTGATTTTCTGCTTCTGCTATCAATTTTCAAATATTGGTATCTCCAAGGAAAACAAAAGATTGTTTACTAAAGAGGAAAATGCATTATACCTTCCAAATTAATTGGTAGGAATAAACTTGAAACTTGACTTCTTGTGTGGTTTGGTATTGCATCAGCATGAAGTAGCTTCTTCACCAAATTAGACACAGCCCTTCTGTGTTTACCATGCTCCTGTATGAATCAGAGGTTTCCGTAGGGATTTCTGATCAATGGAGGATTCTGTGTTCTTAACAAAACTATGCCTTTTTGGGTTTAGCTGGATTGATTGAATCTTTATCGAGTCATTTATAAAAAAAATCCCAGCAGCACAGGGTAGTATGAATGGTTTGGGTAGACTCTATGAAAGTTAAAGTAACTAAATTAATCCCATACAGTCAGCTGGAATATGTGAAAAGGAGGATGGATGGTATGATTATACCTCAAAGATACCCTAGAACCAAATTTGACAGAACATACCCTGCCAGTTAGTGCTTCTGGACTCCTAAACCAAAAACAGGAGCCTTCTGCATGCTACAAGTGTTTTGACACTTGCCCCTTTACACCAAGAGCATCTTTGAGACCATGATAATGATGAATGTGGATGTGATTTGACAGAGTTGCCATTTCACTAGCTGTCCATTACACCTTTCAATAAAAAATAGATATGAAAGGAATCAGCCATTCTATACTATTTATTTAAGTTGTGATAGATCTCTTGTGGCACTGGACAAATAAGCACTGTGTGTTGTGTTATTGGTAGATTGGGGAAGAGAAAATAATGAGGCGAGCTACTCAGACAAATTCTGATTTTGTAGAGGGTGTCTCTTTATATTCAGTTCCAGATGGGTGAATACAAGATTTGCTTGAGCCTGATAATAACTTCACCCTTACAAAATTGTTTAAAACCAGGCTATTTTAGTCTAGTGGTCACCAAAATATTTCTACATTAGCTGCTGTCTCTTGAAGTTACTGAAATATCAGCTTGAGGTTATTATAACTCAGCCATCACTTTCCTTGAAACCTCTTTGGTTTTTCGAATACTTTAATTGTAGCTGGAACTTGAAATGCACGGAACTTGAAACTATGGAAGATCAGGTGGTGGCCATCAACTCTGAGCTGTCCTAATGAATTTTTACCAGGTGCCCGTGATGATTTGGAGCTTTGGGTTACATACAAAAGCAGGAGAGGTGCATTTTTTAAAAAAAAGATAATGTTTTCTGAATCATGGAAACTACTACACCAAAAAGTGAAGTTGATAAAACCATATAAATGGTCTGAATTAGTGGCCCTGGCCTAAATCTAAGTCTTGAATGAGTATTGTAACCAGGTCTAGCTTAACAATATGGTTCAAAACAATAATGTGGTTTTGAAGCAAATACCTTGGTAAACTTCATTTACTGTCTGTTATATCTGAGAACAACTGTGGTACCCATGAAACAGATTCTCTTTAGAAGAAAACCAAATCAGTGGCTGCAATGCTTTTCAAGAACATTCCTGATTTGGCTGTGGAATATGCCACCAAAAGGTGCTCCAGTTTGTGCCTATCATTCTTCCTTAAGCATTGGATGTAATGGAGATGTCTTAACTGGGAAATCAGCTCACACCTAAACAAGGGGGAGCCTCCCAACCCTCTTGTAATGGATATGTAAGGAGTCTTAGCATGACACACTTTGATCTGACTGCAGTCCCCTTCTAGTAGGGGACAAAACGAGTATAATTAGAATTTCCCTTGGCTACGCCATCAATCCTGGGATTTAGATGATAAAACTCTCAAGGTCTCCCTGATAGGGAGTGTCACCAGCCATGAGGCATGATATTCTGCTACCTAAACCTAGGCATTTAGTGCTATTCTAGATGTACAGTAGCTGTAGGGTACCCCCCAGTCACTGGCTACTGCTACAGAGCATGTGGGTCTTTTCTGAGACCCTGTGTCATAATCTGCCTGTTCCAGACAGGCATCTTGGCTTTCCAGAGGCCTCTCAATTAGCATTGGGCACTTTGCATTAGACAGCTGGATCACAGATGGGTTCAGCACCCAAGTATGTGCTAAACAAAACCAAAAATATCTGAAAAAAACCTGAATCTGTGGGCAGTGTCAGAAGAGATTAGAAATCCAATGGCTTCCATGGCTTGGGTCCAAATTCAGAGTTTTGGGGTCTGTCCAGGAAGTGAAAGAGGGATAGGAAGTGAGGGTGAGGACTTGCATTTTAAGTCTGCTTTATCTCCATATGCCTTTATGCCTTTCCATAACTCATACCTTTGAAAGTAATTTAGGAGACGACACTCTAACACTCATTAGGCCATATCTCACTTTTTGTGAAGAAAGCATGATTTATTCTCATATATCACACTCTCTGAACAGCTAAGTAGATTATCAGAGAGTTGAACATAGAAAGGAGAAACTTTTAAAATTTTTAGGATTAGCAAATTAAGTTTCAAAGATAAAGAAGTCTAGCTGCATCATACTTTCATCACTCTGAAGTGTTAAATAGTGGGTGAGGTGTTAACATCATTATTACCCAGTGAATTTGGAGGTTCAAGCAAATGTTTTTCCATCTGGCTGTACATGCACACCTGCACCCATACTCACATGTTTCGCAGCATCTTCAGAGAGTGAAAGGTATTAACATCTTTCTTCAGTTTTGTCATTACTCATGTTGCTTTTTATCTGATACTTTTTAGTGAGCCACATTGTCATTGATTCAAATAAGTAGGAGCAGTTTGTCTGTTTTAACCCAACATCATGCTGTGTTATTGTCAACACTGCTACACATGTTTCTCTAATCAGCCACATGAAACATTCATTGTCTGTCTTCTGAAACACTGCATCATGAGTACAGGGGTTTGTGCTGGTTAAAAAGAGAAGATGTGGGGGTTTATCTCCTTCTGCTCATCCTCTTTGTTGTTGGATACTATCATCTTCTGTTAAGTCTAGAGTTGCATTTCTGTTTTTTACTGAGGCAATCTGTAGCACACGTGTCCATTTCTCTCTCCCCACTTCATGTTTTATCCCACAGTGTTCAGAACGCTTCCATGCAAGACCAGAACGATTTGTGATGTTGAGATTATTAACCATATGGTATGGGCAGTAAGTCACATATGCTTTCTCAGTAGCCTGTGATTGCTGGCTGTGAAAGTCACATATAGCATTACATAGCTTCTGTTCTAAGAATTCTAGTCACAGCCTCATAATTTTCTAAAAAAAAAACAACAAGAGGAATGAAAAGTTGTACGAGTCTAATTAGACTGAATATTTATTTTAACTCAATACTACTTCCCTGGTTTCCATTGTAGTTGCTGTTCTGTCCCCTTATGGGCTCATACCCATCCTCCTGTGACAGAAGAGGAAGTTTTTCACAGCTAAATCTAGTACAAATATTTTATTAATGCAAGCCTCATTATTTCATTTTCTTTTCTAACCAAGACAAAGAATCTGCCATTAAGAATATAATCTTTTTTACTTATGGCTTTTTTACTTATGGCTGCAACCATAAAATCAATTGGTTTGAATCGTTCCTTTGCACTCAGGTTCTTTTTTGAAACATTGATTACTCCTAATTGTCATTTCTCATCCATAATGATTTAGAATTGTGTCTTTCAGAGTCAGGATTTTTGCAAAACAGTTCACATTACACTGTCTGGAGATAGTTTAGAGGTGATTGATTTTTCAAAACATTGCACTGAAGTCTGATTCACAGTTCTGACTAAATTAACTGATTGACAAAAACCCTGTGCAATCCTTTACAAACATATAACTTTCATCAAAAGCTACAACTTGTATAAATTGTATTTCAAATTACATGTAGACTAGTCAGCTCTAAATATGTTTCTGATAAAATGGTGTGCTCCAAATTAGTCAGCCATTGCCACCTGGTAAGACAAGCAGCTTATAAATGTTTATTACACTACTTTTCAGTCTTTGAATTTTCTTTTCAGTATACTCATAACTATCCCAAAATGACTGTCATCCCTTTGAACAACTATGAAGTTGGGTACAGCAAAGTTACTTAAATATATTGTTTACTAGAACTAAATATTTAACTTCAGTTATGAGCTGAACCTCTTTCTTCTCTATTGCCCTCTTTTTTCTGATTTTATATTCTGTTCTTAGCTTTGCATTTAAATATAATACCAGAAAATAAAAAAGAGAGTATGTCAATTCAAGTCAACATGCATGCTGAGATGTCAAAAGGCATATGCAAAAATAACTCTGATTGTAAGCATGCAAAGTATTGGCATGTATTTGCATTCTAGTATCACTGATCAGACAACTTCGTACCAGCTGTCATCATCTCTACTACAGCAGCAATCTGAAAAACAATCAAAGTGAAAATTACTCTATTCTGAGTAATTCAATCCATCTTTGATCTTACCATTCAGAACCTTGGTCTGAAAAAGAGAATTTCACCTATATTTCTAAGCATTTACTTTAGGTTTATATTGTATTTTTAAAATATTGGACTAATCACAGAAAGCAATGTTGTTAATTAAATCACATGAATTAACTAAACTTGTGCTTAGGAGAAAATTCACCCTTATTCAAAGAAAAAAACTCCTTCCTTCATTTACCTTTAACCTGAAAATGCAATTCTGAAAGAATCTACAAAGAGGATCTTTGTCTTTAAAAAGGCAGCAGTTATGAAAAAATATATTTGTGCACCTGTAAACTTTCCAATTATATAATGAATCAATAGCACAACTGATGAAACTATGTCCCAAAGCTAATAAGATGGAGGAAAGAAATATTTTTTTTTTTTAACGTCATCCACTCGTATTTTTTTCTGGACAACTTTGCTCTGCTAAAGGTATTGTGTAGGCTTGCTTTTTCCTGCTGAAATCAAAATGGTGGAAAACTTTAAATGAAAATATGAATATATAAAAATATAAATCTTGATTATAAACTATTAATTTTTTAAATGGACTTTTAGCAAAGTTAACTCTGTCCTATTCAATTTTAAAATGACAGTATTCACAGGAAAGAGACAGTTTAATCTGTCAAATATTTTTAGTTTAGGCAAATGTCTTTGCCCTTCTGAGCATCCTTCCTCCTTATGTAGTAACTCTGCTGTCTTGTAAATAGTGGTGGTGTCTTAGAACCTCACTTGCTCCTGTAAGATGGAATTCAAGATCCATCTTTAACCAATTATTCATAGTCATGTAGACATAATGAGCCTGTGAATATCAGTCAAAATGTCTTCCAAGAAGGCTGGTGTGAATGCTTCTGTTTCGTAGTATATTTGATAGGTAATAAGTTCAGAAGGAGAAAAATTACTGAAAGTGTTGAAGAACCCTCCAAATGTCAAATAGGAAGTAGGAGGATTTTTTGGTAACTGGTCATTAGGCATTTCACAAGATTCTGGGTGGGTGAGCTCACTCTACCTATGTTCACAGGAATAACTACAGCTTTTGTAAGAAATGATACATCAGTGTCATTTCCTTGGTGATAAGGAAAAAAATGAAAATTATTGATATGAATTAGGTTTATGTTTCATCTGATTCAGTCTCTATCAGGTTGATTTTTAATCCTGGCAGCTATACAGAATCAAGAACTTTTTATAGGAATGTAGATTCTTTGCATAAACATTCTGATGTCTGTGTTGTTTATGTTTTTTTGATTTATTAACATTGTGAGGCTACAGATATTTCCACTGATACTTGGAAATGAAGAATTGATTTGACTGTCATGGATGACATTGCTGTTCATATGTTTCTTTTAATTTAATTTAATTTAATTTAATTTAATTTAATTTAATTTAATTTTATTTTATTTTATTTTATTTTATTTTATTTTGATGATCATGGGTATTTATGCAGTATTTATATATTATTATAGTAAGACCATGGGTGGTGCATGCAGAGATGCTTCCATGGTTGCCTAAGTACTAGATACTTTATCTGGTTTTATCTGCTAGACTAATTGGTCCACTTATGTATATCTTAGGTAATATTTGGTTTGAAATGCCATGATAAATAATGGGGCTGTACTTATTTGCTAGTGTTGATAATCTGATTATCTGCATTTCTCTTTAGTTCCTGTGTTGTTAATGAGGTTGTCCAGAGCTGAAGGAATTAAATAATGTTTTTCATTGTGAGATTGTTTTATTTTTAAAATGTTTTACTAGTTGGTTATTTTAAATCTTATAAATGTACTCTCCAGATTTCTCTTTTCTGCTTCAGAGAAACAGAGACTGGTTTGGTTTATATTCTCTTTGAAAAGGGACTATTTCTACTACCTCCACAGTCTGTGGGATTTTTTTTCTCCCCTGTGCTTTTCTATTATTTCACTTGCAGTGTTTAGTAGTTTTACAGTGTGTTCTTTTAAAAGTGGCATAAAAATAAGTCTTTCCATCTTAAGTGGAAGAATAATTTTCCTTTATTTTTTAGTTTATGAAGGCCATGCTGCCTGATGCAAGTTAGAAGAGCCCTGATATGGATTAAAGCCCTGCCTGCTGAAGCAAAGCATTTAGAGAAGCACTCTGGGAATAAAAGATCCACTTAAAATGGCTTCACTTAGAGGCCTAAAAATGAGTTGGGAGAAAAATTGTTGCTTTGGTGATGATAGGAATTTTTATGTTAACAATACTTTCATCCCAAAGCTATTTTTATTGCATAGATTGGAGCCCGCACTTGAAATTTGTCAATAGTGTCATGCTGGTGGCACACACATGCCCTGTAATAGTGTAAAAAACCTTTTAGGCAGTTATAAACCATAACAAATCCTACTGTTCTTATACTCAGAATGTATAAAAGTCAGTACAGATGAGGGAGGTTCCTACTGAACATTATACATCATTTGATAATACTTCAGTACCAGAACTATAGAAAATTATTTGCCTGCCCAGAGTTATGGCTTCTTAGAGCTCTTCTTGAGAGTTCTGTAAAAAAGTGCCCAGGCATGCTCCAGGCAAGGTCTGGTAAAGAGCAGATTTTCTGCAGCTTTGAGGGACTGGAAGTATCAGCAAAGCATATCTTGTAGAGAAAAATAGACTCTTATAGTACAGTTGAGGGGTGGACAGAAGAGAGAAACTTTCTGATGTCACCAGCACTTTATTCATAGACTTACAGAATCACAGAGTGCTTTGGGTTAGAAGGGACCTCAAATATTTCATTCCAACCCGCCTGCCTTGAGCAGGGAGACCTTTTACTAGACCAGGTTGCTCAGGGCCCCATCCAACCTGGCCTTGGACACTCCCAGGAAGGGAACTGGGCAACTCATGCCAGTGTCTCACCAACCTCCCAGTAGAGAATTTCTTCCTTGTATCCAATCTAAACCTACTATTTTTCAGTTTAAATTGTTCAGTCTGACACTGCCAAAGAGCATCATCATTCTGGCAGAGAGGGGTCTTTATTTTTCATTGTTTTTCAAAAGTTGAGGGGGAGGGGGGAGTCTTATATCTCCTCTGGGACTTTGGTTCAGACTAACAGTTAAAATAGAAACAAGGAACTAAACAGAGAAATACAAATCAGTATTTCTGTGTATATCTGTAGGTGGCAGCCATAGCTGGAACAGCTTGAAATAAATAATAGTAAGTATTTTTCACAGTGATAGGCAGTTTATGCAGAGAATATACAGAGAGGTTGGAGCTTTGGAAGAAAGGAAGGATTCTGTAAATTTCCATGGTTTGGGAACAGCATGTAACATTTCCCAAGAAAGCAAAGTACCTTCTGGATCTCTTCCCACATCCTGCTGTATATCAACAACTTTCTCTCAATTACCTTTTGGCTCAAGTGATTAAAGGGCTGCAATCATCCTTTTTAACAAGCCTTTAAAATTGCCCTTTTTTTTTTTTTTTTCCAGATCATTTCCAACAATAAAATCCAATTTAAACTTTTATGATAAAAGTGTAGAAGAGCTTAAAAATAGCTCAGGTATTTTTCTAGAGAAGGTGATGTCATTCTTTCCATCAGCAGAAAGAATATTTTACTCATGCTTTAGTCTTTGTTTGCTGATAAGTAGAAAATAAATTAAAATATTAGTCAGTATTTTGATATTTAAAATGAATTATTTTCCTCTGTTTTATTATCTTTGTCAGCTAGTTTTCATTTTCCAAGTGTATTTCAATTGCCAAATTTGACCTCTGTGTATTTACACTGTTCTAATGTGACTTGTGTGTGTATTTGAGAGCAGAATTTGATTCATGTGTAAGTACTTCAATCTGCCTGACATGAACTGAGATAAAAAATTGTTATTACTTCCAAGCAGCCTTCTAAAAACTTTCTTGGGGTATTTTTCTTAGGAAGAAAATAAATACTTCATAGTTACTTGTGGGCAGTAAAAACCAAGAAAATATATGAAAAAGTAAAAACCATTTATTGATTTTGATTCCAGTTTTAAATTCTTGAGCAATGAGATTAAAGTTTCACTTCTGCACTACCTGTCATTTGGACAAATCCACAGCTGATTTTCACATTCATTTAAGGAACAATGTTAGGAACACCTTCACTGATCTTGAACTTCCTCCTCTTCCGTCAGTGGGGCTGAGCATAATTGCAGATGTTCCTTGGGATGTGGAGGAGTCCTTGAGCCCACAACCATCTCCCTGGAAGCACTGGACATAGCAGCCAAAGGGCTCCCTTACATGTCTGTGACTAGCTGTGCTTTTCAGAACTCCTGCTACAAATCTAGAACTGCAACACGTAACTGAGTGGCCAATTATGGTGGAATATGATTCCTCTTTGCTCTTCAGCATACTTATGTGAGAATTATGTGAGCTTTCACTGTGGTTAAGATCTTTTTCACTTTAGACTCACTCTCTCAGATAAGATTACATACACAGTACTTTCTACCTCTGCCAAAATACTACAAGGGCATGCTTGATTTTCAGTTTGGGAATAAATTAGTTGCAGGACCCTAATGAAGAAGTACACCTGTAAGAGATTTGGAAGAGTGATAGCTGGAGTTTGTAATGATTTAAATCAATAGTTTGGTAATGCAGGTCATGCAGAAGAATATGTCACTGCTGCTGTTGATTAAATAGATGTACCTGCTTAGAAGAGTTACTTAATTGACTGCCTGCATAATCACGTAATGAACCTCTTCTGTATAGCAGTGTTGCTAGAGTGAAGTACTTTTTATAGAGATCTCAGAGTCATAGAAAGTTCCTGCTATGGGCAGGGACACCTTCTACTACACCAGGCTTCTCGAAGCTCCATCCAACCTGGCCTCAAACACTTCTAGGGATGGGGCATCCACAACTTCTCCGAGCTACCTGTTCCAGTGTCTCGCCACTCCAGGTGGGGTCTCACAAGAGAAGAGTAAAGGGGGAGAAATGTCTCCCAGGGTGAGGATGGCTGGCCACACTACTTTTGATTTAGACCAGGATACAGTTGTCATTCTGGGCTGCAAGAACGCATTTCCAGGTCACGTTCAATTTTTCATCCACCAGCATCCCCAAATCCTTCTCCTCAGGGCTGCCCCCATCCCATGTTGATACTGGTGACTACCCAGGTTTGGGACCTCACACCTTCCCATGTTGAACTTACTGAGGTTTGCAAGGGCCTACTCCTTAAGGCTGTAAAGATCCCTCTGAATGGCACCCCTACCCTCAGGAGTAACAGCTGCACCACTTAACTTGGTGTTGAGATGAATGACTTAGTCTAAACTCAGACACTGAGGAGAGAAATTTGGCTTTAAACACTGTGTTATTTTCTAGATAGGTAGTAAATGGATCATAGCAATAAACTTTGTAAGTTGTGTTACCTTCCTGCATTCTTCTCATTTGACATTGTGAATTGTACTTGTTACATAATGTATTATTGTTCCCAAGTCAACTACAATTGCAACCTTTCCTGTGGCCTCTCTGGACCTATGAATAAAGTAAGGTGTTTTTACAACCATGCCATTTCTCAGGGTGTAGCTCTTTGATGGGATGTCTTTACCACCAAGGCAATAAATCCTGCAATTTACTGGCATCACTGCATCCACAGTAATGTCCCCTCAGTGGTAATTAAAGGCTTGGGTAATAAGTAGTAAAACAATAATTGATGTGTGTGCTTTAGTCTACTAAATCAGTCATCCTTTAGAAATTATTTCTCTGTTACAATCAGGGAAGAAAAACATAAAGTACTAAAACTGATTGAAAATAAAAATGTGTTGGTTCAAATTTGACCTTTACTTTCTAGAGACAGATGCACATGTTGATATTCAGAGAACTACCAGAGAGTACCAGAGCAGACCCAACAAAGCACCGGTAAGACTTACTGCAAGATATTCCTGTTAGCAGCATGGAGTATCCCAAATCATGGGCTCCTCAAGACAAGAGAGTCATGTTGCTCCTGGAGCAGGTCCAGTGGGGGGCAACAAAGATGATCAAGGGACTGGAGAATCTCTCTTACAAGGAAAGGCTGAAGAAGATGGGCCTTTTCAGTCTTGAGAAGAATAAGATGTATAACACATTGATGTATATAAGTACGTGAAGGGTGGGTGTCAAGAAAATGGATCCAGGCTTTGCTCGATTATGCCAAGTAATAGGACAAGAGGCAATAGGAAGAAATTGATGCAGAGGAAGTTTCTATCTGAATAAGAGGAAGAATTTTGCTGCCAAGCTGACCATGGACTGAAACAGGCTTCCCAGAGAGGTTGGGGAGCTTCCCTCACTGGAGATCTTCAAGAACCGTCTTGGTGCAATTCTGTGCAATGTGCCCTAGGATGGCCCTGACTGAGCAAGAAGGTTGAACCAGATGACCTACTGTGATCCCCTCCAATCTTATCCGTTCTGTGATTCTGTGAACAAAACACTAAAATAGTGTGCAAGGAGAAAAGTGGCTTCTTCTTTTCTAAAGAACTAAGACATGTGGATGCCATTCCTGCTAGTGGTACTAGTACACCTTAGTAGACTTCTAAAGACCAGAGAATGTTTTATCAGTTCTGTATTTTAGAGTTCAAGACTTTAGCCTTAAGTAAGCAAAAAGGAGTTTTCAAACTAATAAGAATAAAAGGAAACCATTATAGGCAGGAATGGTAAAAGGAATTAACTTTTTACTTCTTCAGCTAACATGGATCACAGTGTAAGCATATTGATTCTGGTGACTGTAGGCTATAAAAGATTAAATCTCCTTTGCCCACTGGAGAAATGATAAATAAGTACTCCTGTGTAATATTTTCAAGATAACAGCTTTGTATTAGTGATCCATTCAATCTTGGAGCATGTCTGAAAGGTTCAACAGCAAAAGCCTTCTGTGGGAGGGAGCCCATGTTGGAGCAGTGGAAAGACTCCTGTCCCTGCAGTGGCAGAAGCAATGAGTGATGAACTGACAGTAATGCCCCATGCCCCATTTCCCTGCCTCTGCAGGTGAAGGAGGTAGAGCTGGGAAGGAGGGAAGGGTGGAGGAAGGTGTTTTTAAGGCCTTACTTTATTTCTCATTATCCTGCTCTAATTTTCTTAGTAATAATTCAATTAATATCTCTGCTTTGAGTGTGTTTTGCCTTTGACAGTATCTGGTGAGTGATCTCTCTTTGTCCTTATCTCAGTCATGAACACTTTGTTACATTTGCTCTCCCATTTGAGCTAGGGAGGGAAGCAGTAGGCCTTTGTGGATGGCTGACATCCGAACAAGATCAACCCACTATACCATCCAAGTGCAAGTTGGATGATAAGAGATTATGTAGGTGGCAAAATACAAGGAACCAGTGAGATATTAATGACTGCTCAGAACTGCACTTAGCAGACTATTGTTCACAATCGATTTTTGGAACAAACTTTAAGTCTCAGTATAAAGAGCTCTGTTTGTGGACAAAGAGCTCTCACAGGTGTTTGTGGAGGAACAGATTTAAGAATGTAAATAACAAAACAACTGACAAAGTATTCCTTGAAATTGTGGAAGTGTGGCATACCTTCCACAATAAGGTGGAAGTAAAGGTAATATGTCTTTCAAGGCTGGAGGAAAGACTATTGGAATGACTGTGCTAGATGACAACTAGTATTTGTTGTACAGGAAGACTATTTTCAACACGTAACTTCAATGACAGTGCCTAGCGCATTTGTTTTTAGAAAATGAAATCATAGAATCGCAGAATGGAATAGGTTGAACAGGACCTTAAAGATCACCTATTTCCAACCCCTCTGCCATGGGCAGAGACATCTTCCACTAGCCTCAAACACTTCTGGGAATGGGGCATCCATAGCTTCTTTGGGCAACCTCTTCCAGTATGTCACTCTCACAGTAAGGAATTTCTTCCTAGCATCTAATCTAAACCCACCCTCTTTCAATTAAAGTTATTCCCCCTTGCTCTATTCCCCCTTATAAATGTGTAAAGACACCTCCAGTTGTAAAATGTGAGTGAAATATGAGTATATTATAAGCTTCAGAACAAAGCTGAAGTGCAGAAGCTTTTTCAGCTCAAGCAAAGCCAGCTGGAGTGCTGGCCCTGGGCTGGACCCAGCTAGGAACAGACCAGAGTTGTTTTCTACTAAACTCTGTAGGAAGTACTCAGATTTGGAGGAAAGATGGAGTTAGGTACTGCTGCTCTGTCTGGCCTGTTTTTTGGAGGATGCTGATGGTTACACGCTTCATCAACACTAAAGAGGGAAGGCAGCAAAGAATTAAGAGCTCAATTATAGTGAATTACTCTCCCTATATTTAAGGCAGACGCAAAACGTTTTTATGTAAAGGAAGGTGAAGTTAGATGGAGAGGCTTGTATCACCACATATTTGTATGTACTCATAGCATTTTCATTATCTAAAGGAAAACAGGGAAGAATCCATCGCCACTGACATAGGTGCTTCGTCGTCCCGCAAAACAACCCACGAAAGCAATCCAAGCCCGTTACGGTGTCAGCCCTGGTGTCTCTGCCCGGAGCTGGGGGCTCGGGGCGGGCGAGCCCCTTCCTCAGGACTGTCCTCTCTCTGCAGCGGAGCGAGCGGGCAGAGACCGCCGGGCCCCGGGAGCCGTCGGTGAGCGGGCAGAGACCGCCGGGCCCCGGGAGCCGTCGGTGAGCGGGCAGAGACCGCCGGGCCCCGGGAGCCGTCGGTGAGCGGGCAGAGACCGCCGGGCCCCGGGAGCCGTCGGTGAGCGGGCAGAGACCGCCGGGCCCCGGGAGCCGTCGGTGAGCGGGCAGAGACCGCCGGGCCCCGGGAGCCGTCGGTGAGTGGGCAGAGACCGCCGCGCCGCCGGGCCCCGGGAGCCGCCGCCGCTCAGAAGCCGCAGCCCCGCCCCGCGGCTCTGGCGTAGCGCTGACGCCGCGCCCGCCCCGCCCGGGCCAGCCGGGGTAGCGGCGGGCCGGGGCCGCCGTTAGCAGCTGCTGGGCTCGCCCCGCGGCGCCCGCCCGTTCCGCCGGACCATGCGGTAGCGGCTGCGGCGGGCCGGGCTCTCGGCGGCCATGGAGCGGCTCCCCGGCGGCCGCCGGCCCCGGCTCGTGTCCTCGCTGGGGCTGGGGCGGCGCTCCTGGGAGGTCACCTTAGACGAGGAGCGGGGGCGGCTGGCCTGGCGCGCCCCCCGCCCGCCCCGCCGTGCCGCCGGTGAGTGGGGCGGGCGGGGGCCGGGGCGCACCTGCCGCGGCCTGCGGCGGGCCGGGGCCGCCCGAGGGGCGCCTGCCCTCAGCGGCGGGGGAAGGGCGTCCGCAGCGCCCCCGGCGGCGGCGGCGCGGGTGTCTGCGGGGGCGGCCGGCGCTGCCCCGGCAGCGAGGCGGCGGCTCCGCGCCCGGGGCTCCCTGAGCATCCGGAGAGCTCCGTCGGCGTGAGCGCTTCCTGCCCTCGGGAGCCTGTGCGTCGCCGCTGGGTTCAGAGTCCGAGCGGCGGAGGGTGGCGCGATCCCACGCGGGGCCGGGCAGGACGCTCGGAGCGGGGAGATGCAGGCGGGACGGTCCGCGGCAGCAGCCGGCTGTGCCGAGCGCTGATCGGGCCGGGCCTTCCGTAACAAAGCCGAGAGCTGCCTTCACTGAGCCCCTGCGAGCGGAGCAGCCCGGCCGAGTATCTGCTCCCAGCGTGCCGCTGATGGCACCGGGGGACACCTGTCCCGCAGCTGGCCGAGCAAAACATAGATTTGTTCAGCTGAACCCCATTCTTTCTCGGCGCCTCGAGTACCGATAAGTGTGTGGTTTGTAATGTATTTAAAGGAATCGTAGCAGTACAGACTTACAATACCTTAAAAACAGTTTTGGGGTTTTTTTTTAGTTGCAAGACTTGTGGTTAAAAACACTTTCATACTGAGGCAGTGTCTCAGGCAATGACTACTGTTGCTGTTTTTTTTGTTGGTTTGGATTTTTTTTGGTTTTTGTTTTTTTTTTTTTAGCTTTTTAAAAATCTCTTAGCTTTCTCAGGGGCTTAGTGTAGTGGAAATTTAACAAAGGTAGTTTAACTTTTGAGATTGGTTTGGAAATATTTAATATAAGATACTAGTTTGCAATGTGATAACAAAGATTTCCAAATAGTTCCCCTTTTTGCAGTTAGCATAGTGTGGATGTACAAAACTGCCAGTCTGAGAAGTCACTGATGAAAACATCTGAAAAAAATTCAGATTAACTTCTGAGAATATATATATAGTGTGGATGTACAAAACTGCCAGTCTGAGAAGTCACTGATGAAAACACCTGAAAAAAATTCAGATTAACTTCTGAGAATGTTTGCATGTCAAACTTTCTACTATACTTCTAAGAGGTGTTCTTTCAGGGTCTTTGACCTTGGGGGTTTAATATAGTAATTATTCCCATTGTTAGTTTAGCCATATTAACATGGCATGTGAACATTTGAAAATAGGTAATGTCCTTTTTTTCAAAGCAGCTGCTGTAGAGCTGGAAACTGCTGTCATCCTCATTTTAGCAATTGCAGAATCTGAGACGCTAATAGTGAGAAACTAATAATAGAAAAGCTGACTAGAAGTTTTATCTGAGAAAGTTTTGAATATAGATGTTTCCAATCCTAGGCAAGTCTCCAAACTTAAATAGTTAAATAGTTATTCCATTCTTACCGTGTACTTTTGTTAAATATTTTTCGGATTTTATCATAGTATCTTATTAGCCTGAGGCTTTTTTCAAGAAGGTGAGGGGAAAAAAGAGAAAGAGAACTCAAGAATTGTAAGAATTTGGTGTTACAGTTTACATGTCTGATATTTGGTTATGCTTTAAGTACAACCCTTCTTATTTATAATATAAAAATAGAGTTTGTTATCCTTCCCTGGCTATTGTGCAAGTAGTTTGACATAATCTAGTGTTTATCAACAATACTGATGAAAAAAGTAATCATAAATTCTTTAACTTTCCTCAGTTAAAGGAACTTAAGACTTTAAGGATAAATTGATTCTTTAATTCTGACGATCTTACTACATTGTTGTGAAAAATAGGCTGTATACTTTACAAAATGAAGTGAAATTAGTCTAGATAAAGGCACCTCGATCTTAAATTTAAAATAGAAAGTTTCAGGGCCTTTTGGGATAATTGCTCCCACTAGGTAAAGTAGCTCTTACTTTGGAGATAATTTGATTTAATTGTGTAAAATCCTTTTAAAAATGCCTTTGCAAAGTCACTAGGAGACTGATGTGTAGGCTAGAGCAAGTTCAAGAGGAGTGCCATTCTCCTGTTTGATGAATTCGTTTAGACCAAGTACAAGTGCCATGGATTCACACCAGCTCTCTCATGAGCACTCTAAAGTTTACAGCTGCTTGCAGTTGTGAAGTTTTACTACTTTTTAAGTTGTAAGTTTTCTTGACTTGCTCCTGGTAGACCAAACGGTGTATGAACCTGCCCTGAAGCATGTTCTGAATGTCAGTTCTGGGAATGGTGGAAGGAGAGTGGGACACAGTAAAGTCTGTATGAGTCAGTTTCTGAAGTAGTACCGAGCTGGAGATGCCTTAACAGGCAAGGGAGGTTACTGAGTGCAACCACTGTCTTGTAGCACAGCTATTTACAAGATTTTGGAAAACATGATGTGAAATCACAAGAGAAAAGAGGAGAAAAAGAAATGCCTAAGTGTTCTGGAGGCACAGGTATAATTTGTGTAGGGATCAATATAATAGATAATGTAACTTTTCTTCATAACACCCTCATTAATTCATGTGTTCCCTGCACTCAAGCTTTAATATCATGACAGTTTTGTGTTATTGCTGCCCTGTTGTCTCCAAGCTCTTTTTAAGACCTGTGATGATTCATTGTGTTCTCTGCAATTATTTTTGAAATATGAGCAGCATACATGACAATATATAAATAAACTTAATAATATGGAAGATGGTTAGTTAGAAGCATATAATTTCAGAAGAGTTGCTTGACCAAGATTAGTATCTTTCTACCATTTAGCCTTTGACTACATGACTACATTGTGTCTAAATGCAGACTAAATTATGCAGTATAAAAGTGCTATATTTCTTGTTTAGTAGGCAGCTATTACAGTGAAGAAGCTGTCTTTAAACTAGAAACTCAGGGTTACTTATTTTCAGGGCATTTATTACTGTCTTGAATTTAGGTATATAAATCAAAGTTGTTTGGTATATGTTTTTTCAAGGTTTTCAGACTTTGACATGGACAGAAGTAGAGCTATAGCTAGGTGTATTGTAGAAGTCTTGAAATGTTTACCTTTCCCTGTTGTGTCCAAAATCAGGAACAGATAGGAAGCAACACAGACTTTGTCCTGTTGTCCAGGAAAATACAGTGTTAGAGAGTATGGAGAGATTCTTCTGTTTTCTCATCTCTGTACAGTGATATTTATATATATGCATACATGTATGTGTATATATATATATACATGTATATATACAGATTTGTATATATATGTATTTAAATCCTTTTCTGTCAAAATGTAGACATATTAATTCAGGAGAATTCTTTTAATGCTGTCATTTGGAAGATACCAACAATAGCAAAAACATCAAATGTTTGCTCAAGTCATGGTGTATTTTTAAATTCTGAAATACAATTTATTTCCTACTGTTAAACTTTGTTTAACAGCATCATAGTTTCAAGTTCTCTCTTCAGTGTAATTAGATTCCTGTTTCCGGTTCTTTGATGGTTAGACATGTTTGAACTTATATGGAAAAGTTTTACCTGTAAATTTTCATGTGTTTCTCTGTTACTTTCAGCTGTGCATCTTTTTTTCCTAAGGATGCCTTCATCTTCAAATTTTCTGATGAACATTATTTTTCAACCTTGTAATATTTCCCTCATGTTGATGGCACAATCAAGTTTTTCTCAAGTAACACGTGATAAACATTTTGTACCAAATTCATAGCAGAGTATGTATTGTACTATATACTTAGAGCTATTTTAGAAGCATTGGCTAAGATTTTGTTATGCCTGGTACTAAAGTATTACAAATGTAGAATGAGATTCTCCTGTCATTTTTCTAGGATTTTTTTTTTCTAAAGTACAAACATGAAGGGGATGACCAAACTAGACACTGAACTCTGTGCATTCACTTATGGTGTGCACTGTCTTTTAGTCTTTGTATTTCATAATTCTTTTCCAAAACAACCACCTGAGGAAGCCTGAGTACTAGTGTTCACAACACAGATGTGATTCTGGTGGATTCTAAAGAAAGCTTAGTTTGATAAACAGGGTACTTAGCAGAGGGTGGACCAGCTTGGCAACAAGGTCTGTCCAGCACCTGGTGCTTGCAGAGTGTTGGCACATCCTCAGTCAAGGTCATTTGTTATTAGTCATTCCCATCTGGCAGTGGGAGGTGTGCAGAAATGTGAACCATGTTTCTCTATAGGCAATGCCACAACTACATTGCGCAGGTAGGATGTGGGGAATAATTACTCCAGCAGGCATTGCTTCTCTGGAATGTGTTGTCTTCTTGGAAGATACGTTATTCAAATAGAGATGCACGCTACATTAAACACATGTTCTTTAGCTTTTTGCTGGATTGTTTCCCACCCTTAAGGTGAAAAAATGCATCTTACTCCCTACTTTATCATTCAAATATTTATAGTTGAGCAGAAAAGATTTTATTTGGAAATGCAGAAGAAACACTAGGAAGACATTCAATAGTATGATTTAAATATTCAAGTTGACCCAAGTTCAAATTGCTGTGCTTTGATTCAGATTCATGTGATGTGAAGTAGCTGTGTGATCATAGTAGAAACTGGTCTGTTGGCTTACAAAGAAGCTTTACTTTAAAATAAAAAAAGCAAATTTCCTTATACATGGCTATACATGGTGAAATAATGGTCTTTGGATGTTTCTGTGACTTCTCCACAGTTTTGATTTAATCAGTTGTGATACCTTTTTTCTTCCCTCTCCCTTAGGATGTGAATTGTCAGTAATTCTGCTCTACATCCTACCTTCTCTTACTCTAGTGTTTATTAAATACAGCTTTGTATACTTCATGGGTGGCATAATACCATGTACCTTCTGATAGAAAGTATTCCTGTTGCTTTTAGGTGAAGACAAATCTTAAATCTGAAAGCTTGACCCTTCTTGTGGTCTCTAACAGCAAATTAGTTTTTAAAGTTTTTAAACTTTTTCTTTAAACCTATATCCCAGCTTTTTACTTGTTGATATTTTTAAGTCATGAGACTATGCTAATAGTTTAAATTAATTCCAAATGCCACTGCATCCATGGGCCTCAGCTGAATTTTAAGAATAAAGCAAGTGCTGTGATCAGCAATGCTTTTGTGCTTGTGCACATGTCTAGGTTGCTTTGATCTAACACATTTGTGAGGGGGAAGTTAGGTCTGTAGGATACGTAGCTGGCAGTGATGAATGAACAAGTCTTGACTGAAGTTCTGAGTGAGTGCTCATAAACTCAGGAAGTGTTCTGTGGGAGTGGCAGACAGCAATGACACACCAAAAATCTTTTCTTAACACAGAAAAACACACTTCCCAACTGCTGGCTGCATTTTGCACAAAGAAAGCCCACTGTTAGTGTGATTACTGTGGTTTTGTTTCTGTGGGGTTTTTTTCCTCCTCTCCCACTTGCTTAATGTGGGAAAAGTAGTGTGCATCTGATCCAGTGTTTTGCTGATTTATCAGTTTGCTTTTAGGAAGAATGTTAAGATTAAGAGCACTTATTGACCCAGAATGAGTAATGACTGACACAGCCAGAGTGCTGAGAAGATTGTCAGCTGTTTACTGTGCTTTTTGTTTGGCTTTTCAAGTTTTTACTTTATTTTTATTTTTTTATTTTATTTTTTTGCCACGCCCTTTTACCCACCTTCTCTGGATGGTCAGATCTTTGTCTCTAATATGCTAGCCATTGACCACATTGAAAATTTTGTCTAGAAGCTGTTGTGTACTACTTGGTTGAATAGGTTGGACTGAGCCAAGTAAAGTTCTTTGTTTGATATTGTCTGAGCCCATATTTCAACGTTTTTTCATTAATGTTGATCTTGTAGTACTGGTGTAAGCAACTTTTTTTGTATGTGTTTGTTTTGTTAATGTGGCAGTAAGGTTTTCCATGTTTTGGGAGAAGCACATGAAGGTGAAGGCCTTTGAGTGAACACCTTTAGCTGTGTCAGTGAAATAAATGTCTCATGCTATTTGATAATAGGGTAAATGCTACACAAGTAGGTGTGGAAAAGGACTATAATGAGTCCATTTGTGAGCTTTAAGGAGAGGCTGAATTAGTGCTATTTTTTATGGGGCAGGTTTTGGTGACTAAACAGCAGTTGAGGGCGTTGTGTTCATAGGAGCAGGACTGTTGTGCTTGTACTGGAGGTCTCTGCTTCACATTGAAAGCTTCTTCCTTCTGGGGGAAAGGAGGGGTGGTAAGATTAAATAGTTGGTTTGCCATGTGATGAAACAATATTCTGTGTAGCACTAAGTCAAATAGTGATAGAGATACTTGGACAGATAGAAATTCTTGAGTTCTATTCAAGCACACTAGAATTTGTTGTTATAAGCAGTAGGGAATGTTCTGAGTAAGGCATGTTATTTGAGACAGCTTTGCATCTTTCTGGCCATCTGCAATTACTCAGTTCAGTAGTGTGTGATTTTGACTGCCTTAAGATTGGAGTATGCTGTCAGGAGAGTGGAGCTGCTTGATGCTTTCATGGTGCTAAGTAGTACTGAGGAGTATAATTGGTAGAGCTGGTATTCCCAGAACAGAAACCCTTCTGAATTTCACCAAAGCCAAAGGGAAGGTGGGATCTGTTCTTCACCTTTGCTCCTTTGGTGTTTCACCCTTCCCCACCCCCCACTGCCCCCCAATTCTTCAGGAATCAGTTTTTCAGATTTGACACTCTGGTGCCATAAGATTAAAAATATATATACCTATAAAACAAAAAACCAAAAATATTTACTTTTTGCTTTTTTTGCCATGTCTGTAAAGAGATTTGCTGGAAAATCAAAACAGTCATGCAACTGTCAATGCAACTGTTGGAGGGGGAACACAGAATTAGGAGAGCTTATAAGTGTTTTCAAGGTTAATAGAAGCTGTGCAATATGTGCTGAAGTATATACTCCAAATAAATGCTTTTAGTGATACAGATTTGGAAGTGCTTTAAAATCTATTAGCTGTCTGTACAGTTGGACAGCTTTATTGTATAAAAAAATGCCTAATAAGACAATTACTTCAGTTGCTGTTCCCAGCATACATGGTAATAAGTATGCACTATCTACAGCTATTTCCAAAAATGTTATTTAGAGCACTGTCATTTAAATTTTTGATCAAAATGTAGTTTCTAAGTTTTATAATCTATCTTTGAGCAGTAACAAAACAAATTGCCATTTAAATGCAATCTTTATAGATGCAACAAGCTTTCTTTCATATTTTGACATATGAATCAGTGGCAGAGCTAGTAGACAAATAAATAAAACCAATTTTGGGAAAGAAATATTAAAGAATGTGCTTGATTTCTTTTATTGTTCCATCTGTGTTCTGTATTTCTTTTTCCTTGGATAAATGTATACGTCAATCATAATGAGATCCCTTTGCAGATCTTGTATCAGGAAGACCAAATACTTGTTACTGCTCAGTACTAGATATAGTCTTACATGTGTGTATGTGCAGTACACATATCATACATCTCAGAGTTTATCTCTGCTGCTGGATCTTTATAACAACATTATGTGACTGCTGCACTTGCCTGTCATGCCTTTAATACAGTAAATGCAATCATTATAAGCTAAAATTTGTTTTTGAGTTGAAACATTCAAATACAGCCAGATTCCTAAAGGACCTCAGTGTAAAGTTTGAAGGCTACGTTTCTTTTGAATCATGCTAAAAAATTCAGGGAATATAAAATCACTAAATGAGTATAAATCACATCAAATACCAATACCCCTTGAGTCAGTAGTCCACAAATTGTCAATGCATGTAATGGTATGTAAAGCCTCTTTTGACTAAACTAATGAACTAGGATGGGGAAAAATAATAAAAGTGAGTTAGTGGCAAATGAATTGCAGTCATCACTGTGAAGAGGTCAGGAAAACTTTTCACTCATTTTACATTCCCCACCACTACCATTGTACTACTGCAAAATAGTGAGGAAAATTAAATATAGAATAAACTCCAGTAACAATGCTATTATTGCCTGTATTTTATGTGTTGAGTATCTCAATGTTTTGGTTTCACTGTCTTTGTATATTTGAGAGAAGCAAGTATATTATAATTCTTATTATACAAGAGATTATTTACATAAGACTTTATTATTATAACAATATAAATCTTTTATACATGTGTATGTATACAGAGAGCACTTTCTTGTACACAAATACAAAACATGAATTTTAAGTTTCACTTTTTTGAGTTGAAGTAACAACAGAGCAGTGTTGAAATCAGTAATGAGACAAAAGTCTTCAACAGGAATTAAGAAGTCTGAGATGATGTTTAGCTATAAGAGAAAGGAGAATGAGGTTGGAGAAATTATTTCATAGTCTGAGGACAAGAGGCCTTTAATTCTGAAAAACAGTAATTTTGAAATTGATATGAGGAAAATATTTCACAGTACATAAACATAACATCTAGAGTTCTCTTCTTTAAAAGCTTAGTGGGATTTAAAATCTTAAGAATTCATATGAATGCCCTTCTTTCATAAGCCAGCTACTTACTTGAGAATAACAAATAGCCTCTGTATCTGTGCACTAGATTTAGTTGCACATTCTTTGAAATAGCTTGTGCTGTTCACTGTCAAATATCTGGAGTAGGCCCCATAGAAGGGGCAGTTTAATTACACTGAAATCAGTGTTGCTGGGTTTTGGCTTCATGCAAAAATACTTTTATACATGAAATACCTAATTTTCTGAGAAGTCATATTTAAAATACTCTTTTGGGTAGTTTGTAAGTGGACATGGATTATGTGCTTTGACTAAAGACAAAAGAAAATTGAGAATATTCAGAAAGTTTCTAGTTATACTTTTAGTTGTGCTTATTGAGTAACTGCTCTAATCATATGTCTGTATCATAATAGGTATAAAAATAATAATTCAGGTGATGTTTGAAGATTCTAATATGTGAGGTCTTGTTTCATACAGAAAACTGTTCTGTACCTATCTCTGAGATCATTGCTGTAGAAGAAACTGAGTTTAACAAGAAACAACGTAACATTGGCAGATGGCAAAAAATGGCAAAGCTACATGCTTTCACAGGTAAGGCAAATAACAGTCTCTGGATGCTTGTCTTTGTTATTCTGTTGAAGGTACTTTAAGGCAGACTCAAAAGAAAACATCAAAGTTTAGGGGTTTTTTTAACAGAAGTGATGTGTTTAAAAAACTCCAACCCCCCCCCCCCAAAAAAAAAATCCAAAAAACAAATGAAGAAACCCAAAAAACCCAACAACAACAAACCACCAAAAAAGACCCCCCCAAAAAACCCAAGAAGAAATCCCCACCAAAATCCCAAACTCAAATAAACCCAAGCAAAAGTCTCACAAAAACAAACAAAAGAACCCCCAACAAAAATCTGTTTATATTTAAAGATCCTTATTTGAAAAATAAAACTCTTCTTATAAGAACACACACTATGTTTAGTTGTTTTTAATGAAGTTGAAACTAATGTCTGAGTGTTCACCCCAGTGTCTTTTTGCTGCTGAATGATTCTGCAGGACACCTGCTTTCTACTTCTTGACTAGAAAATTGAGAGAGGGTGAAAGAATGAGTCCTAAATGTTTGGGGTTTTGTAAATTATCCCTAACCATTAGGATGTATGCATGAAAGTTTCTTTGTATTATCGTCTGCATTCTTGAAACAAAGTGCCAGAAGTAAGTGTCTGTTCTGGGAAGAGTGGTGGCTTCTGTCCTAAAAAGATGTCATGCCAAAATTTTATGTTGTGGAGTATTTTTCTCACCTTTAGCCCTCCAGTAAGAGTGATTTGAGGTAGTGTATATAAAGTGTAAGTATAAGGTCTTAATGCACAAGAAAAAAAAATATTTTTTTCTCAAATTTCAGCTTTATAGAATGAAATTCACCCTGTTGGTTGCATGAGTTGATGTGAGTGTGGCTTATCTTCTTAAACTTGCGGCTTTTTACGTAGATATTGCAGACTTTAATACAGATAATACATAAGCTCAGTGAACTTCTGAACAAGTATGTCTATAATGACTTGATGAGAATTGGCTTCTTTAAAAAGAAGTCTTTGGATGTCTGCTGGTAGCAAGTGTTTTCATTTATGTTTTCATTTGGACTCTACAAATGTGCTGGTCATACTCTGAATGCTTTTGTCATTTGTAGAAATGTGTAGTGAGGGTTAATTACAGGTCAGTATTTTGGAGATCGTTGTGAAATGTATTTTTCATTTCACAGAACCATCTCATTATGTGTTTGTTTTTTTTTTTAAATTTAAATAGTGTATTATGTGAAGAAAGCCCGGAATCACCGCTGGCGGTGCAGTGATGTGACGTTTTGGTGTGTTGATGAGCACTTATGTAATCAGTGGATACAGGCGCTGAAGGAATTACTTGAAATGCAGAGTAAGTTTGAATAAACTATGAACATTTGCACCATAGTTTTGTAGGCTTGTACATAAATCAATGTGATTTTGATATATCTGCTTTTTTGAACTCTTAAGAGCAGCTTATACTCAAAAATTGAGGGAGCCAAGAGTGGAGTTGAAGTGTTTCCTTATCACTATTTTATCTTATATATTCACTAAGTTGTACTGAGTGCTTTAATCAGTCAGAACTGTTGGTGTCATATAATTTTGCCCAGATATAAATTATTTTTGCAAAACAGAGACACAGTGGAAGCTTAGCAGAGGTTTTAAATGACTGTAGCTTTGGAAGAAGTAATGTATGGCCAGGGATTTAAGGTACTCTAGAGATTTGAGGTCAAGGACTGTAGCAACTGGAAGATTTTTGGGTGTGTTTCACCTTTCCAGACTCTTTGTTTCATCAACAAAATGTGTCTCATGTAGTAAGAGTTCCCATTAATCATTTCTAGGACTCTTCGTGGGAAGTTAAAAGTAATTTTGAAGGAGTTATTCCTGAATAATTATTATATTATCCTGAATAATATTCCTGAGTTATTCCTTGATAGATGTCAGGAAGCGGCAGGAGTAGAGTAACTGATAGAAAGGAAGTCAAGGGTGATCATAGCAGAGGCAGTGTCCTTGCTAACCAGGGTCCCACTGTCTCTGAGCAGGGTGGACAGAGCAGGGGTGGGGAAAGAAGCAGGTCAGTTTTACAGCCCAGGTGAGATAAAGTAATTGTGTCCTTCCAGGGAGGCTGGAGCAGAACAGCTGGAGCTGGAGACAGGATTAGAGACGAGCTCCCTACGGTGTAGGCCTGAAGCCCATCTGAGATATAGAGCTGGAGAAGGGGTTGGGTACAAGTACATCTACAGTGAGACTCGAGCAAATATTTAAGGCTTACAGAATAAATATGACTATTTAACAAAAACTGTTCTGAACAGGCAATGGAAGCATTCTTAATATGGTTTTTTTGTATACATTACATGTCTTTTTCCAAAATGGGCTTTGTGCAGTTATTGTACACCTGTGAGAGCTGTGGCCTCAGCACTCAATTCCATTTGAATGCAATTGTTCATTTTATCGGTAACAAATTTCTTCAGGAAAGGGAATATGTTCTCAGATGGGGTTACAGATTTTAACCATTCAGTCTGTCTAGGTTGGGTGATTTGTTCTAAAAGTGTGCTGATTTAGTAAGTCTGATATTTTTTTCCTTTTAAACTAATAATCTAGAATTCCTCTAGAATTTGAGGAAGTACAGATGTTAAGGTTTTTGTCTGTTCCATAAAAAAAGAGGATTTCTAGGTGCAACAGGTATTACTGTCTTGTATCTGTTAATACAGAGGTGTAATAATAGTTTTTATTGACCCTACTAGTGTAAATCCATAACTGTTTGGACAAATTTGAGATAGTAATATCAAAGGTGTTTTTGGAGGGGGAAGGGGTAACATTTTAGGGCAACTAACACTGTAGGACAAGCACTTGCTGCGCAGCACATAGTTTCGTCAGGCAGTCTTAATGTGACTTGATCACAGAAAGGAAATGGATTTTAACTGTGTTATTAAAGAAAGAAGAAAGTTTAAATAAATTTATGTAAAAGTATTTTTAGGTGTCCTTCACTTAAAAGTGGCTTTGCTATTGCTGCCCTTTTCATCTTGTATGCCCATAAAGCTCATGCAGTTAGAGTAACTTGTGTAGTGGGAAGGTACTGCAGGAATGACAAGTAAGAATGTGAGATAGGGAGTCAGAAGAAATTATTCTGAATTTCACTTGCTGTCTTATTAACAATTTGTTCTGTACTGCTGGTATCAGTATAATAAAGAGCGCAGATAAAGCGGGCTTTTATACCTCTTTGTTAAGAGTTACAAGTCTTTTATGCTGTGTTTGCTTTGGTGTTAATAGGTTTGGGTTTGTATGGCTTGATGAATATGGCTTGATGAATTTTTGGTTTGTATACAAAAGCAGTATACTATGGTTTTCTTTGCTGCAGGATCTAGACCAAAGCACCTACTTGTGTATATTAATCCTTATGGAGGAAAAAGACAAGGGAAGAGGATTTATGAACAGAAAGTTGCTCCACTCTTCAGTCTGGCTTCTATATCCACTGATGTTGTTAGTAAGTAATGAACACTCTAATTTCTTAATAAGCACAGTATGAACTTTTAAAACATTCTGGAGTAGCTAAAGTTCTTTCTGTTAATTACCATTTCTTACTAAGGAAATGAAACAAAGTGGTAGAGAATGTTTTCTAATTAAAGCATAGGCAGCCTTCTATCAGCTGCCTGCCTACTAAAATAAAATTTCTGGTGCTCCTGAGCTATTTGAGCTCTTAATAAAAGATGCTGCCTTTCTTCTCTTTTTGAGTTTCACTGTTAAAACTAATTGATCATTTGCACAATTTTTACTGAAATATTTTTTTCTGTATATACTGTGTATGTCTCCTTTAATTCTTTCCCTGGCAAAAATCTTTTGAGACACATCTTATGGACAGGTTGTTTTACAGTCACATTAGTAATAGAATCATGGTTATTAATGAATTAATATTTATGATTCTATATTATATACAGCTTTATAGTAGTATTTTTAATAACAAATTTTATTGTGTTTATTTATTCGTAGTAACTGAACATGCTAACCATGCTAAGGACGACTTACTTGAAGTTAATATTTATAAATATGATGGGTAAGTAACTTTACTAGCCTTTTTAAAATTATTTTCAAGCTGATATATTATGTAATTGGCCTTTTCTTGTCTCTAATTTAAAATGGTAGCCTTCATTACTAACATATTTATTGCAACGGCTGAAAGTCCTGGGGCATATTCCTTTTCATAGGAGATCCACATTTAGGAATACAAAAAGAAAGCTCAAGTGTTTCAGTAAACTTGTTCAACACAATATATTCAAGCGTAGTATAACAATGTTTGCATGAGATTTGTGTTCAAAAGATGAATGTAAGATTATTCTGCTCAGTTGAGCATTCTGTTACAGCTCAAAAGCTACCCAGAAATGTTCTGTGGTCTTGACATACATGAGTTCAGAGCACTGCACCAGTAGCATTCAGCGTGTGTGTAAAAAACATGTTCAGAAATGTTTCAGGTAGTTCCTCTTGCTGTAGATGACTGTTCAATAGTGGCTACATCGTTTGGGTTTATTTGCATTTATTCTGTTTTGAAGTTACTGCTTTAAAAGAAGACCTGACTGAATGGTGATCTTGCATTCCATTATTAAGTCTGCTGTAGAAGCAGAATATTTTAATAAAAATCCTAATAATTTCAGTTTTCAGTTCATGACATGAAACAAGTTGCAAGTCTGGAAAAACATGAAAATGTATGTAGATAAACTCCCATAACTACAGTATTTTAAAATTGTATCTTGTGCCTGTTGACAGGTACATTTAAACTAGTAAGTTGCAAAAAGAAAACACATTCAGTCTTTTCAAAGTACTTTTGCTGCAGTACTTTGCTATATACATTGTCTATGTCAAGTAAGGGCATGATGTTGGGAAATGGTGTTAGTAAGAAATGGCATTCATAGGCTGAATTCCCAGACTTCACCTGCTTTAAAATTACTTGTCTTCAAATAAACAGTTTTGTCTATACTGTGATTTTTCAGGAGTTCAAGGAAGGGAAACATTGATCATAGAAAAACCTAGTTAGCTTTTATTTTTCCTTTCATTTTATTTGTGATTTAAAGTGTACTGGTGGTGAAATTGCAATGCAGAGCAGAAAGGGAGGCAGATGAGCCCATGTCAACTCCTAGCAAATTATTTTTTACAGCAAGTGACAGTGACTAATTATGATGGTGTCTGAAGTGTTTTTGGCAGATTCAAAGTCTCATATTGTAGAAATTTTTTCCTTTGGTGGTTTTTTTTTTTATTTTTTTGTCTCTCATGCCAAAGTGAACAATAGGCCAGAGAAACTGCATCTTTTTAGAATCTTATGATTCTTCTATTCCTGGACTGGGCCTGAATGGCAGTTTGCTGGGGATCTGCAGCCTGTCTTTCCAAGCCTGACTTCTGTCCATCATGTACAACTCTTCTTCTGTGGTCAGCAGTGATGTTAGGAAGGATTTCCTGAATTAATACTACTTTTTAAATAGCTATTTATGTGGTCATCTGGAAAATTTAAAAAAAGGTTGAACCACATAAATGTGTGTTTCTTCAGGTTTGACTTTCCTCACATACAGTATAAGGTTCTTTGTATTCCTGCATCTAATTGATGTTCTGTTCACCTGTTCCTGTAAACTGGTTCTGATGTGTGGCTTTTCCTTCATTCAGTGATGAATTTCTTCATTTCATCTCCAGATTTCCTATGTGGCAAAGCCATACATGGAATTCAGCAAGTACATACAGGATTCTTAATGATAATTGCTTTGCTTCTTTTCAAATGTTTTACTTTGGACAGCTAATTTAAATATGCTTGTTTCCTGTTTGTTCTTCCTATTTTGCCTTATCGGAATTTCTTACAGGGAATGTAGTCACCTAATAGCTCAGTGATGGAACAGATTTTCTTTAAGCACAGTTACTTAAAATACTCATTTGGTTACGGTATAGCAGGTTTTGTCATCACTGTGCTGAGCAATTAGAACACTCTGTAGTATCATGCAGGTACAAGCCATGCTTGGAATAAATGACATGTATCACTGTGGTTCCTTATACATGTGTCTGTTGCACAAGCCTTTGTAAAATTGTTTCTAGTTGGGTTTTTTTTAACTTTATGAGTTTTTTTAACTTTTTTGAGTTAGTTCACAGAATGGTTGAGATTAGAAGGGACCATAGATCTTTAAAAACTCATTTGGCTTGTGAATTAGCTTCTGAAGTCCTCTAGCAGATGTTGTTTGCTGTTACCATCTGTCTAAGAGGTGAAATGCTCACCCTTAGTGAAATAAGTAAAATAAAGCCCAAGAGTAAGAATCACTTAAGATGTTTCTTTCAGACATTTTTCACTTGGGGCCTTCATGTGTGGCATATGTCTGACCCATACATTGGTCTTCTGATGTTTGCTGTGCATTTGGTTGTGCTGTTATAGCATATGTGAGGTTCTTCATCATATTTATCTTTGGTAGGTATAGACATTCAGATAACTGTCCCCTCTGAGCCTGGATATAGTGTTTGTTATAGAAGATGATGAGAGGGCTGGAGCACCTCTCCTATGAACACAGGTTGGGAGAACTGAGCTTGTTCAGCCTGAAGAAGGGGAGACTCCAGGGAGATTTTAGAGCACCTTTCAGTACCTCAAGGGGACTTAAAAGGTAGCTGAAGAGGGACATTTAAAGGGCATGTAGCAATAGGACAAGAGGGAATGGTTTTCAACTGAAAGAGGGAAGATTTAGATTAGGTTTAAGGAAGTAGTTGTTTGCTGTGAGAGTGGGGAGGCTCTGGAACAGACTGGCCAGGGAACTCATGGATACCCCATCCCTGGGAGTGTTAAGGCCGGGATGGATGGACCTTTGAGCAAACTAGTACTGAGACAACACTGACCTTGAACTGATGTGGAAATTTGTTTCTTTAGCCCATTTTTTTGAGTTTGCAGAGAAAGATAAAGCTAAAATTGAGGAATAGTGTAGTTAAGCTATTAGAAGAGAAAAAAATTACAAAAACTGAAGACAAATATCCTTTTATTTCTTCTCCCTAAGTCTCCTAGGTCTTAATTTAGAGTTGGAAAGTTCATGTTTTTAAGACTGTCGTCACCATTCATGGAAAAGAATGACTGTTTTTTTCAAGCTTTCCATCTGTTGAAAACACAACTAAAATTATCTACACCTAAAAATTAGATTAATTTGTCTTGTGAAATAAGTGCTCATTCTGCAATATCTGTTGCTGTGATGTGCAAGTATTAGTTTATGAGTTGGAAATTATTGTTGTAGATAGCAGTACACATTCCTAGACTTGTGTGCTAGGAACTACATATGTAACTCTGGATTTCTCATGTATTCCTTTAGAGTGTATTGGATTTGGTTTTTTTGTTAAAGGCTGATAATGCTTTTAGAGTGCATTTGATTGTTGCTCCTAAAAGGTACACTGCTGTAAAAGTCTTTTTACTTCCTAGTGTTTGCTTGGCTGTGGACTCTCTGCTGAGTTTTAACACACTCAGGATCTGTGCAGCTGCTGTACCAGCTCTGACCTGAATTAAATTTGTGAAACAAAGTTTTGCATCTGGTAACATTTAGAACTCTGTGTCATTATGAATGATTATGTAGATATACATGACTTCTGTCTGTTTGATGGGATCTGAGCATGTTCAAAAGAAGATGCAGGCATGCACTTCTCTGGATTTTGACTTTCTAAATAGTGTAAAATATACTTCTGCCTGAAGTGGCAAATATTAACTTTTCCCTTTTTAATAAAAGTACACTGTTTCCATTTTGTGCACTTCAAAAGCTGTTTGTACAGTCCTGTTCAGTGTTTTATTTGTATAGTGAATTTCCACTAATATTTGTCTGTCTGCGCACAGTAGTAGAGAATGAAGATTCTTGCAGATTGCATTCCAACATTTTTTCCTAATGTTACAGATATGTCTAGATGCATTTGCAGTTTTATAGCTTGAAATTTTTTTCTGCTTTTTGTTAATTGCCTAATTGACTGTGGGCTACTATATCCTGTAAAAATGGAGGAAGAGGATAGAACAACTATTTTTGGTGTGCCCAGTGCATGCCCTAAGTAGAACACTTGCCGTGTTGTTTATTGACTGTTAGTGTGCATTCTAATTTGTGTTTCCTGGCAGTGTTGTTTGTGTTGGTGGGGACGGCATGTTCAGTGAAGTGATGCATGGTCTCATTGGAAGAATGCAGAAGGACTCTGGCATAGACCAAAATAATCCCAAAGCATCGTTAGTCCAGTGCAATATAAGGATTGGCATAATTCCTGCTGGTAAGAAAGGGTTAACTTTCAGTTTAATTTATTCATTCATTCTTGAATTTTTTTCTTATTAATAACTTCTTGAATTTAGGCCTAAATGTAAGATCTGAGCAATGATATTCTATTAAAACACCTAACTAAAACTGTATCCATATAAAATTATTGATCACATGCAATTTTATTTAGGAAGAATATTTTGTAAAGGAAATCAAATCTGAATGTATAACTTCAGAATTTTTTTTTTTTTTTTCTGGCTTACTGTGTGTTAGTATGAGATAAGTTGTTGACAGTGATACTCTTCTAAACACATTAAGGATTGGAATTTACTAAAGAGAAATTTACCTGTTAAGTATTTTTCCAGTTCTAATCCTCCAATAATTTAGTTAGAATTGTAATGAAAACTTTCCACTGGTCTAGCAAACTCCAAACAAATGCTAAGATTCCTGGACTCTCTTTTCTTCCATTTGTTCTCACAGCAGGTACAGGGCATCTACAGCTGAGGAACAGGTCTTATTTTCCAGATCAAGCTGCAGTTTCTGCCCCTTGTTAGAGGTACTACACATTCACAGTTCTCAATGCCAGCCACTTCTTCAGGCAGTCCTGCCTGCTGGCATTTGAGAGAACTCATTCTTCAAATTGAGGTCATTCTTGATATTATTATTATTAACCATAAAGGCATTTTTTGGATCAGTCTTGCTGTTTTCAGTCTGGTGTCCCAGCTGTTACCGCATCCTGCCCATTTGGTCCTCGAAGATTCCTTCAAAAGCAGATTAACAAGTTTTCTCTTACAGGACTGAATTAACCATTGTAACTCTTTAACAGAACCAGTAATTTTGAGGTCTCTATAGGAATACAGATGGACAGACACCAATCCTTTCTATGCTGTTCACTTTTCTTGTCTGATGTTGAGCTTTGAATTAAAGAACTGGGCATGAAATGAACATTGTGAGCTTCTGGTTAGAGTTAAAATAAAGACTTCTGAGAAAATCTAGCACAGGTTATGAAAATATCCCAAGTGAAGTATGGTGTTTGTACTCTCAAGCTATAGGTGACTATAGCTTATCCTTACATCCTTGTGAAAAATGTTTCCAGACCCCAAACAACCTGAATTGTTGCTTGCAAGAGGCTTAACCTTTTCTTCTTGCAGTATAATAAATTTTGGGTATCTAAAAGTTACAGTGTGAATATTCCCATATGGTTTTTTACCCTCAAACTATATTTAAGCATATTCTGATTTTATTTTTTAAAGCTTTGTATTAAAGTCAGTGTGTGTAATAAACTTAACAAGAATATAACATGATGTGTTCTTCTTTTCCTTTTTCTTACTTGGGAAAATTTCTTGAACTAAAGTTTTTGATTACATGACTGGTTTCAGCAGATTTTGCCTACTGGTGATATGTGACTGTAAGAAGATACAATTGAAAAACCAGAACCTTAATATTAAGAGCTATTTCTTTGTCCTCAGGAAAGATTAACCTTGCTTTTTCAACATATTTCTTAATGCATTTTTTCCAATTGCACCCAAAAAGTATGATCTTAAATGATATTTAAATTTTGTTAACATGTATCAATCAAATCACTCCTCTTACATATTTTTATGTTTTGTTTGTTGTGTTTTGTCCACTGTATTCTTTTGCTATTTGAATGTATACTGTATGTTCAATTCCTTGAACTGACATGAGTTACAGCCTTGTAATCAGTGCTATAGCTCAAATATATTCTCCAAGTAATTATTCAAATCCCACAAAAATTATTTATAAAGATGTGTAAGGAAGCTGGCCTTAAAGTTCTATTAATTGTTTGGAAATAGAATAATACATATATCTTGGTTTGTTTATATATTGTACAGTATTTAAAACAACCCATTACTGTATATAAGGGAAAATGCTTATTTACTGAAGAAGATAGTCAAGCCACTGAAGAAATCTTGACACATCTAGTCATTACAGTAACCTTAAATTGCATATGAAATAGCTAAACCCTCCCTGAGGGCAGCAGGATTTGGGATTTTGTTCTGCTTTGTATTTTTCCAGCCAATGGTGAAGCTGTTCTTTATTCATATTTGTTTGCTATAATGGAGTTCTGGCCATGTATTGACCCCGAAAGATTCTCTAGTTCTATCACTAGTGCAAGAAGTCTGTTTCAAAAATAAGTGAAATTCTTAAGACTTTTTTTTTTTTTTAACTAAACTAACAGTCCTGAAATAAAAGTTAAAAGTAATAATGTGAAATACTAATCATACATATAATAAAACTTCCACCATTGTGTTCTTTTTATTTCTTTATAACCAACCTCTTTTTAAATATCCTAAGAACTCATTAATAGATTTTGAAAACAAAGACTACCCATAGCTTAGAGATGAAGATCTAAAGCTCTGTGTGTCTTCTGATACAGAGAGATGGTTTACTCCGTGATGACAGGAGCCTGGGGTAACGTGACAGTGGATCAGTGTTTTCGCCTTTTTTATCACTTAGTTCCTGATATCAAGTTGTGTTAAGAGAAATGTGTCAAGTTGTGGTTGTGATTAAACAGTTTCTGTATTCAAACAAACACTAAATTCAGCAGATAGTCTTTTCTCGGAGACTGACAGCTTAATTGTTCAAAAGTTCAAAATTACAAATTAAAGAGATTTAATGCTAAAACACTCATCTACATGACTGGGTTTCGATGATAAGCTTTATTTCATAGCAGAATTCCATTGTGCAGGCTCTCTTTTTTGAATGGTGAATACTATTTGTAAATCATGATTCTTTCTGGAGCAAAGAGCTTGGCTCTTTTTTTCCTTGAACAGTTGTGTCAGTTTCCCGACAGCCTCTTTCTTTAGTGTATCTTATGGTTGAAAAATATAATTTATTCTTATGCATTATGGAACACTTCTTTGAATAGTTGACATGGATAAAAGACTTCTACTCAAATGGCAGTTTTAACTTACGAATTTCTCTTAGCTGTAGCCATTCTTCAAATCTGCCAGTGGAAATTGACTGTTTGCTGTAGTAAACAGATTTGCTGTTAAGAGTATTTAGAGGCTACAGCTCTGAAAACCTCTGCTTAGTTATTTCTTCCTCTCAGCCTTAAAAGCAAGTTATTTCTTACTAGCCTTAAAAGCACTTTCAACTGTGTGATCTAGTAATATGTCTCCATAGTAAAAATAGGATCATTCCTGATACAGCTCAGACACTGAGGTTTCATCCATGTTTTAGTATTAAAATTGCACCCTCTGGAGTAAGCCAAATTAATTTGCTGTTCTTATTACACTTGGCATAGAAGAGGAGGACAAAGCTATCAACTGCTATTCTTTTTTGGTTTAAAAGAACTAGATTAAATACTCTTAATGATCTTAGCAGATAGGAGGAAAAAAAGCCCACTTCACTCTGGTGGTGTACTGCATTCATTTCAAAAACCAAGTCTGCAGCCCACCCTGGGGAAGAATCTAAGCACTTGGGAATATTGAGTAAAGTATAGACACAAAGTTAATAACTACAGTGATTTTAGGCTTCTATTATAGCCAGATCACTCTGTGTTCTGGTGGTCAGCTCTGTAGTGTTTAGGATTGAAGGATGCAGTGTGATTATAATCAGACTGTTGTGGTATCACTGTGGAAGTTAAGAATGCTGAAGACAATACAGGCTTCCTCTATGAATATAATACAGGAAGAAGACGAGGGATTCATTCACAAACTTAAAAAATAGATTCAAGTCAAGTTGTGAAGTGTGACTGGACTCGTACTGCTGTGATTTAAAGTGTAAAAATTATCTTAAAAATGTATTAAAACATAGCAATAAAAGCTATCTTTCTTGTTTAATTACTCCAAGTGATCTGTTCTCAGCCTTCTCATTACAATGCTTGTAATATTTAATGAACTTTGCCATTTAGTTAGTGTCTCATTTCAAAGTTTGAAATCTAAAGTACATCTTTTATGTTCTTCCTGCAGTATTTTAAATCCATTAAACTTCTTGAAATTACACTCTTAGGGCTAAATACTGCATTTAATATAGTGGGTCTGCCATGGAGACAAGTAAATCAATATTTCTTATTCCTGTGATGTTAATTTCATCTCTAAAATCTGCCATTATTAGATTAATCTGTTTTTGTTGTCCTGTGTTACTGAACTTGAGCTGAAGTAATTATCTACCAAAAAAATCCTATGCCAAAGTCTTTCTGGACTGTTTCACTTTAAGCCAGCCTGATGTTCTGCAGATATTAAACTTGACTTCTTGGTTTCTGTGTGCAGAAAGGCAGATGTATAAAACTTTGACTAGGTGCATGGGTGTAAGCCCAGACCCTTCATCTCTCCCTGTAGCAGTAGCTTCTCCCCTTACTTTTTAATGTGTCCTTTTCATTTAAAAATCACATCTCCGAAAAGTAGTTTTGTAGAATTTTTCAAAATATTAAATGCTTGTTGATCCAAAAGCATGCAGTTTCTCTGTCATTAGGGCAGCTTACCTGACATTTTGTCTGTGTGATGACTGCATGGATTATGGATTCACAAAAACTCTGCACAAATGAGACACCCACTGAAGTTGCTATTCTACCTGTTTTCACTACAAATACTGTTCTTATACTAATTTGTCTGAGGATTCTGTGTGTGCCAGGGAGCACCTGCCTCTCAAGAATATCTCACATAGAGCAATGCTCATGTGCTCTAAAAGTATTTCTATTTCTTTATTAAATTTGCCATTTTCCATAGGATCAACATGTAGCTGACTTGCTTCTGTCACTTGCTTAGCTTAGTACTTCAATTGTTTGTAATTTGTTTAGGTTTCCATCAGTAAAAGCATGAAAATAAATATTTGTGGCCACACCATGTGTGTGTTTTGGTTTAAGAAACCTTAGTTGTAAATTAGTAGTCTAATCATGATTCAGATTATTAAGTCTAGCACTTTGTTGTTCGTCCACTAATCAATGGCATGAACTCTTCCATACAACCAGCAAATTACCTGATTCTTTTTTTTTTTTTTGGTGGTTCTATTACCAATTTAAACATGTGGTGTCTGAGTGTACCTGTCTGCATGACTTGTCTACTCACAAATATCTAGCAATGTTCATATGCAAAGGGGAAATCTGGTGATTCAGCTGTAGCACATTCCATGTAATACAGTCCCTCATTTTACTTTATTAAATATTGCTTTAGTAAAACTTACTTATGCAGAGTGCATGCTCTTTCATACTTTAATAAATAATCTTGATCATTCTTCTTTTAATTAAAAGGAAGGATTTCCTTAATTTCTATATCATTAAATATATTTATATAAAAGATTGTGGTTTTCATGCTTGTGGAGAAAGAGAACACAGAAGAACTTGCCTGTATAACAGCTATGTGGATGTATGGTGCCTCCTAGTAAAAAACAGACTTTGGGGAAAATGAGTGATGTATGGTAAAGATTGAAAGCAATTATGCCTACTTTAAGAAAGACAAGCTGTTGTGCCCTCTACATATTTCATGTTTTCAGGGAGTTCTTAAAATCAAGGTATCTTAGATGAAAGCTTTCTTTAGCTGGGAGGATTCAGACATTTGGCATCTACCTATAGTATGGTGGTATGGTGCCACCATCGTTGAAATGTACTGGTGCTATGCAGGATGATTGTAGTACTAGAGTAGGAGGACAAGCAGAGTAATCTGCAGCATTGGTGGTTGGTGGCATTTTAGATAAAGGAATTAATCTCCTTAGGGTAAGTTTCAGTTTGAAACTGACACAAATTTTCATGCTCACATTTGGTGTCTGCGAGTTCGGCATCTGAACTTACAGCAGAGGGCATCTGGTCAATAGGATCAGCAGAGCCTGTTGATCTTCTGTTGTCTGCTTGTCACATGCAGATGTCTTGCTTCCTAAGGCCTGTCCATGGAGGCCTGTGTGTGAGTACCTTGACTCAAGCTGCCATCAGCTATTCCTGACAAGGTGTCCTTAACCAGAACAGAAGCTTTGGCACATTGTCTGCAGTGTAACATGCACACATATAGCTGTGTGTGACTTAACCTGAAACTTAATCATTGCTTTGCATGCTGATTTTCTTCTCTACTAGCAAACCAATGCAATAATTAGTTTCTATACTGAATATGTTTGTCTTTTTTTTAAAGTGAATGAGGATCCAGTTAGCAAGTAGTCCAGCTATTTTCTTCACATTTGCATGTAGTTCTCTGCAACCTGTAAAAACCTCTTTTATGTTCCTTCACTCAGCCTGTTGCCCTTAAAAATCCCCAAAGAAAATCTGGCAAAGTATATATATAATTTATCTGTTGGTTTAGCCAGAGTGTACAATAGCCACCACTTAACATTAATCAAGAGTCATGCTCTATGGGAAGCTTCTTGCCCGAATTGAGTGCTCTGGCAATCCTAAGATATTAATCATGGGTTATCATTCAAGACATATTTGTATTCTAATCCTGCTTTTCATATTAGACTTGTACTGATGAAATAACCCAGATTTTGGTGGGTCTGTGTGTGCATCTGTTCAGAGTGCTGTTTCAGCAGTCGTAGATTCCATGTCTAGTAAGGATCCCCCCTAATGATCTATGAGTTTTGTTTGGTTAGGTATTCAAGAGGATTTAAACCCTTAGTCATCATGAATGTTTTTGTGAACTTTAAACAAGTACTGTTGGATTTGTACTTGCTGTGGTGTTATGACAAGTTACACGACACACACTCTTTTCATGTGTGTGAGGAATGCCATAGTAGTTATATTCATGTACATAGGTCACTGGTTTTGTTGCTCCATACTACCAGCTCCAAGAGGAAAGAAACCAACAGTGTTTTACTGCTGGTACGTTCCCCAGTCTCCCATTTTGGAATCTCAGAATTAATTTCAGACTTCAGTTTAGCCTTTCCTTGCTAGTTAATGAATAGAAATGAAAGTAAGTTCTTTTTAATTGCCAAACAGACAAATCAACTTTTAATTGAATACAGAAGATCACAGGGAGATGGGCCTCTGCTGTTGAAATGTAGCTTGCATGAATTCACCTCTTCTCTTCCCATCTGTAGTGTAAAACTACTTGGAAGCTCTGTTTACAAGAGCAAGACAAATGTGATTGAGGTAATTCTAGGAGCAGAATGCACACAAATCTGGAAGAAATGAGAAATGTTCGATATAGTGCTAGGTATGTTCATTCAGCAGTAAAAGTTTGGGTCACATCTCTCAGTGATTGTTTTTCTTTTCAAAAGTAGTCAGTTTTCTGTTCATGAGCATAGGAGACAGTATGAAACTTGGCACTAAGGTATAGTTTCTGCTTTAGAAGTCAATATTTTCTGCTATAGAACTTTAAATGTGGCACGAGATCATCATCTGTGTACCTCATATGTTGTGATACTGAGGGAAATTGGAGTTCTCTGTCCTGCAGTGGCATATGCCTGTATGCTGGCACCATCTTGAACCTCAGCCTTGTAGCGAAAGATCTGTTTTGTCACACTGTTTCTTTTGTTCTGCAGTTCTGTTACATTCTCTTTAAATTGCTCCTGGAGCTGCTGCTTGTTCGGTGTGGCAGATTTCTGCATAGTGTTTACTTGGTAGAAGCTTTTGTTGTGCCATTCACAGGCAGGGGAAGTGGTGTCAATTTTCTGAAAATTAAAGGATTTTCTTTGCTCCTATTCTTAACTGCTAATGCCCTATTTCCAAAGTGAAAAAGAATTAAAAGTGGTTTTTAAATAATGGTTGCTCATTCCTCCATTTTTAGTTTCTGTTTCAATTTGATAGGGCCTCAGAAATCAAGTTCACTGTATTTGAGCTGCTCTTCCACCTAATGTATTGGTAGGTAATCTGAGAAACATGTATGTGGACAAAGTTTAAAATTTCAGATACTTACCCTTGACTTTGAAGGAATTCAGTTTCATAGAAGGGATGGGAGAAACTGTAAGATAAATTCAGAGTTAGGTGCTGCAACAAATACACTTCTGTATGTCTGGATCTGGGTTCCAAGTCCCTGCTTTAGTAGGAGTAGGAGCCAGCCTATGTTAGGTTCTTGTTTTTGTAGGGAACAAGGAGAATTGTTCATTTCTAAACAGCATATAGGTGAAACCTAAAGCTTCCCCCCTTTCTTCTTGTAGGTATTTTGCCTCAAGACTCTAAAGGTACATATCTATCCATTTTATTACCCTATCTAGAAGCTAATTCCTGAAAGCAAGTATTTTTAGTAATTTTCAAATAATAGAGCAGAAGTTTCTGGTATAAGATGACATCCTGTAATTTAGATCAGTACCACAGAAAACAGCAGACCAGTCAATTTATCTTCTTTTCATGAGATCTGAATGAGCAAGAAATCCTAAACAGAGGAGAATCAATGTATGCCTGCCTCATTTGATATAGAATCTATAATATAATAATGAAATTTTCTGTGTAAATTAACTTACTTTCCTTCACTAACTGCTACGTATTTATTGCTTCTATTGTGAAATGTTTGTACATTGTATGGAGAACAATAACTTGTATTCATGGGGTCATGGGGGTTGTTACAGTTTAAATAATATAAATAATAATATAGTATCCCTGTATTTACTTTATTCCATAAAATAGAAAGGAGCAAACCAAGGGAACATAATGCTTTTATTTGGAGGACTGTGCCAATAATACTTGTTTTGCAAAGATACAAATTGATGCCTAGTTTTTCATTTTTCAGGATCAACAGATTGCATATGCTATTCGACTGTTGGCATTTCTGATCCAGTAACTTCAGCTCTTCATATTATTGTAGGTGGGTGGTCACAGTTTGTTGTTTTATTATGAAAATGGTGAAAGTAGCCCAAAATACTATTTTCATTTAGTTTTTTCTTTATAATAAATATAATATATATATGTAATGAAATATAATTTGAACATAATATCTGAGTTGAAATAAAAAGGTTTTTTTCTGGGATTTAAGTCTCTGATTTGAAATACAGGAGATTAAAAACTAATTGCTTTCTGTACTGTAATTCATTGTTTTCAAGATATAATATTTTGATAATTTTGTGCTTAAGTTTTCTCGAATTCTGTCATTCTTTTGAAAGCTGTAAAATACAATAAGCAACATCAGGTGCTGGACTATATCTCTCTCTCTGTATGAATATCTTAGAGAAAGCTTTGAGAAATGCATGTACACTTGAATAGTAGTATTTTGTGATGGTTGTCCAATTGACCTGGGCAATTCAATATTCCCTTGCCAAGTTAGGGTTAGGACACCTTCTGGTATCATTACTGAGTATCTAACAGTTGCAGTTTTAGGATCTGTGTTGCAAAGATTTACACTTGTGCTTCTCTTACTAACCTATGGTGAACTCTGTTCAGCATCTGTGGAGTTAAGACCTTTGGACTAGGATTGGAAGGATGTGGCTTTAGTATAGCAAAGTATTTCAGCTGTGTTATGAAGTCCCAGAATCACAGAAAGGGTCAGGTTGGAAGGGACCACTGTGGATCATTTGGACCAACCTCCCTGTGAAACAAAAAAACATCCAAACACCAAAATACCAAACAAGAAAAAAAAAAAAAATCCCCACAACTCCCACCATCATTCCAAAGCTTGCATGAAGAGGACATCAGAAAAGGGATGTACTCTTTGTTCTTAGGAATTTCCAGGATTTGGCTGCGTAAGCCCTGAGTAACCTGATCACCTGATCTGACCTCATAGCTGAACCTGGTTTGAGCGGGAGGTTTGATGAGATGTACAGGAGGCAGTGCATCGATCTGCTTAGGGAAAGGGGCCGTCAAGCATTGACACAGGGTGCCCAGGGAAGGGGTTGATTCACCATCCCTGGAGATATTTAGATGATGTGTAGATGTTGCACTTAGGGACATGGTTTAAGAGTGGCCTTGACAAGGCTGGGTTAACATTTGGAATTGATGATCCCAAAGACCTTTTCCAATCTAAATAGTTCTGCAGATCTATCCCCTTCTACTGCTACAGGGCAGAGGAGTGTCAATTCTTCATTATATGTTTTTGGCATACTAAGCCCTTTCTTCTCACTTAATGTTTAATGCTTTTAAAGTATGAAGTTAAATTAGTATTAAAAAATATTTTTCCTTTTCTTCATGTGTAAGAAGTATATGCACTTATGTCATATATATTGGCAGTAATGCAATATGTATTTTTTATTTTTAATGACTTTACAATGTTAAAGTTACTATCTTGCTTGCAGCTGCAAATAAAATACGGCTTGACAGACCCTTGCACTTCTAATCTTCATAGGTGACTGTCAGCCTCTGGATGTCTCCTCTGTACATCATAACAACACATTTTTGAAATACTCTGTGTCATTGCTGGGTTATGGTTTTTATGGAGATATATTAAAAGATAGTGAGAAGAAGCGGTGGATGGGTCCAATGAGATATGACTACTCAGGTAATTTTTTAATTGCTACATTCTTTTGTGAGGATGTAAACATATTGAAGCAGTTGGTTTACTCTCTCCAACCCTCTTTGATGCTTGTAAACATCAGAAACAGACTGAACCTGATTTTAAACTCCTTGTAGCACCAAGTATATTGGATCACATTGTATAAAGCTCTGTAACTTTGGGGTTAACACTGAGAGTGGGCTCAATAAATTTGTGTTGAATATGTGCCACCCATTGAAAATGGCCTGAAAAGTAATAACTTCTCTGTCCTAATAATTTTGACTTTCTTTTTAGTCACTTCAAGAGAGATAGGAACTCCTCTGTCTTGAACATTCAGCTGAATGAATTGTTAATTTTGCCCTTATTCTAGCACTCATTAAAGAGATGAGTGATTTAATCTTGTTACCTAATACTTGGATAAATCCTATGCTAGTGGAAAGCATCTTTTGCCTTGTTTGATTTATCTTGTGTTAGGGAAAGAAGATGCATGAGGAGAATCTTTGTGCATGCCAATTTTAAGATTCAGCACTGATATATAACTAAATTTTTAGGTGGTTTTTAAAGATGTCAAGTGAAACAATGGCACTTCTGACAAACGTTAAAACATAGGAGTGGTGCTGTGGTATTTTCTTGTTCCTTACAGTCTAAAACATCGTAAGAAAAAGACTTCTGAGCTTGAGGAGGGCTACTTTTGTTTTGCAGTCCTTGGAGAAGGAAGGAGAGGAAAATCAAGGAATGTATGCATAGATGTTTGCTGTGTGGATTTATAAAGACTTAATGCTGCACAATGTCTTTTTTATGTAGGCTTCAAGACTTTTCTTTCTCATCATTATTATGAAGGAACAATTGCTTATCAAACAGCAAAACAGACACACGGATCTCCACGAGATAAAGAGAGCTGCAGAACAGGGTAGGCTAATGTTTATCTCTGGATATTTGGTGTGAACTATTTATAAAGGCCTGTACATAAATAGAGGTTACAGAACTGTTGGTTTTAATATGAAAACACGTACTCTAAAAGAGATAAGCTTGTAAAAACAATTATTGACTCATTAAAAAGGACACTTCATTTTAACAGGTCATTAAACGAAAATCTAATAAAATTTTGTTAGTTGGTTCTCCTCCTCCCTCAATTTTAAGTGAAGCAAAATATAACAGCACAGGACCCAGTTACAAGATGCTGAGGATATTATGCTGTGTTACTACTAAGAAATCAAAAATGTGGATGCCTTGTAGCTTCTACAAATGGAAATAGTAGTCAGAAATTCTCAAGTGTTCACATTGTAACTGAATCTATTTTAGTAGTTGTTTTAGTGCTGTAGCAACAGCTGGCATGGCTTGTCCTGAGGACAAGTCCTCTCAGGAATCAGCCTATTTAGCCTGTTTCTTTGTATACTAGTATGAATTCTGTGTGATATTCTTCACTTGTTTCTTTAGTTGGGGGGCCTGCCTTAATCACCGTGCTCCTTCCTTTCTCTTTGCTTTCACCTATTTGAAGTTACACACTAGTATTTATTATTCTTCTTTATATGTAGATTTAGCTATCAGAGATATACCTTTCACAGCACCAAACAGCACAGCAGGTCACAGAGGAGCCACAGACTTTGTCCAGAAACAGTAAGACTGCTCTGCTAGTGCTGTGACATACTGGAGATCAGACTGGAGCAACTATCCTGACCCATCAGGTGCCCTGATGCAGGGGAGGCTCCAGAGGGAGAAAGCTGTCATCCAGGTCTCAGGAATGGAGTAAGGAATTCCTGGTGCCTCATATGGGATTTTTTACTTCCTGATCACTGCCTGAAGGGCAACAAGGCCAGGCACAAGCAATTTAAGAGAATCCAGGAGTGTGGTAATGAGATTGATCATGCAGGTGATTGACAGGCTGGCTAGAACAGCTGATCTGCCGGTCTTGTTACAGAAGATAAAAAGTGGGGATGGGATGGTTGAGGGCAGTTTTGGCAATGATTGACTGAGAGATTATAGAGTTTCATCTTTTGAGAGAAGTGAATGAGACAAAAAGTAGAGTTGCAACCTTGGACTTTCGTTTGGTTTATTTGGGGATCTTGGCAAGATTCCATGGGAGACTGTTCTGGAGTACAAAGAGGCATAAGTGAGTTAGTTGTTACCTCCTCAAAGTTCAAGAATAATCCATTTTGATACTCAGAGACTTGAATGACCTGGATAGAAAAGTAATTAGGATGAGCAAGGAACGGAATAGTAAAGACAAGGTGGAAGTGGAATGGGTTACTTCGGAAGAACTCAAAAGACGTTGCTTAAACATGCAGAAATGAAATTGAGAAAGCCAAAGCTCAGGCAGAGTTGAAATCAGTGAGGGATGTGAAGGGTGTTGCTTCTTATGAAGGGATTATTTAAATATACTGATAGTAACAAAGGGCTGAAGGAACTGTGGGCTTGCTGCTTAGTGGCATGGTGAACATAGTGATAAGATGTATTGAAAAGGCTGCAAGGTTACTCCTTTATCCCATTTTTTACTAATATAGTCTCACCTCAGGCCCTACAGGTCCCCAAGCTCCTGGATGAAGGGGAAACAGTGGATGTTACGTACCTTGACTTTAGCAAGACCTTTGGTCCTGTTTTCTGTAGTACTCTTAAAACTAAGTTAATGAGGTGTGGACTAGATAAGTGGGTGGGTAAGAAACTGGCTGGACTACTAGAAAAGTTGTGAATGCCAAGTCTAGCTGGCAGCCAATTACTAGTGGTGTCCCTTGGGAATATTGGGCCTAATATTCTGCAACATCCTCATTAATGGCTGGGACAGTCTCAGAAAGTGTGCTCTCAGCAGTTTTATGGATGATATCAGATTGGGAGGTGTAGTTTATCTTGAAAGTCAGGGCTGCTATTCAGAGGGATCTTTGTGGGCTGAAGAAATGGCTGATAGGAATCTCCTGAAGTTCAGAAGGCATAGATATCCTGTACCTGGGGTGGAATTGTCCCATGCAAGAGTGTTGACTGGGCACTGGAAGGGTCTGGATGGAAGGCATCTCTGCCAGAAATAACTTTAGGATCCTGGTGAGCAACAACTGTATCTGAGTGAGCATTATGTCCATGCAGCAAGGAAAGCCTACCTTACACTGAGTTTTCTAAGCAGGAAGGAAGTCAATAAGTCAGGAATGATTCTTGCCCTGTGCTCATCACTTTTGAGATGGACTGTCTTCAGTATGTCAGTGTCTTTCACTGTTAGAGCAGTCAAATGTCGGAACAAGGTGCCCCGAGGTCTGTGGACTTTACCCTCACAAATCCTCAAAACTTGACTAAGATACTGATCCTGTAAGACCAACTTTGATCACATCAGAGATCCCTTCCAACCTCTGTGATCTTGTGGCTTTCTGCTGCTGCTACTTCTGACATCCAGTAATCTTTAGAACTATACTTAAATAACTGCACTGCCTGCAGGGCTATGATGATTCATGCCACACGAGGATTGTCAGTGCTGCAGTGCATCATGTGGTGGGGGAAGATCTTGTAATGACTGGGTAAAGTAAAAAAGTTGAAATTAGTAATAGTGGAGGTCTTTCAAGAATTGAATGGTATTTTTGTTTTCAGATGCTGCATTTGCAAGAAAAGTGAGAAACAGTTGACAGAAAAGAACCAGGAACATGGATTAAAACATGAAGGTAATTTGTCAAAAAAAGTAAAATATGATAGTATTACATAAATTATTCTTTTTTGTAAGATACCAGTTCAAATGTGCATGTATTTTGTTTCTTTAAACATTCTGAGTTACTTGGTGTAATCCATTGTTTCTTTCAGTTTACAGAAAACATGTGTAAGTGTCATTGCCCCCCTGTACTCAGCGCTAGTGAGGCCATACCTTGAATCCTATGTTCAGTTTTGGGCCCTTCACTTTCAGAAGTGCTGAAACATGTCCAGAGAAGGGCAACAGAGCCAGTGAAGGGTCTGGAGCACAAGTCCTGTGAGGAGCAGCTGAGGGAGCTGGGGCTGCTGGAGAAAAGGAGGCTCGGGGGAGAGACCTCATCACACTCTGCAACTGCCTGAAAGGAAGGTGCAGCCTTGTGGGGGTCTCTATCTTCTTCCACGTTATGAGGAAATTACCTCAAATTATGCCAGGGAAGGTTTAGTTTGGGTATTAGGAAAAATCTTTTCATGGAAAGGATTGTTAAGCATTGGAAAAGGCTGACCATGGAAGTGGTGTCATAGAAGGGTTCAGAAGATAATGAATGTGGTACTTGTCCAGATATGATTTAGTGGTGCTAAATTGACATTTGGGCTCTGATTTTAGAGGTCTTTTCCAAACAAAATGATTCTATGATACTATGATTCTAAGTATGTGAAAAATATTCTTCACCCAAACCTCAGAAAATTCTGATAAAATTATATTAATTACTTGTATATTTCAGTGTGTTTAGTTTCTTTACTTTAGGAAAAATAATATTCTGTGAGCTAGGACAATGGGTTTTTGTGAGAAGGACTGGATAAACTGTGAGCTGTCATAGAAGGAAGCAGTTCATTAAGATAATTTTTAGAATAGATCAGGATTAAAAATTTGTGTTTGTTAGCACAAATGTCACCCTACTATCCAGCTATGAACTTGGACAGCTACTAGCTGATCTAGTGGATTTTAGTATTTCTGTACAACATCCCACCAATGCTCACTATAAATAATAAATGAGGCTTCTGTCCTCTTTCTCTAGTTACACTATCCTTATTCTCTTCTTTATCCCTTTCTAACCCTTGTGCACATGTGTGGGGTTTTTTACTAATGGGCATAACTTTTCTTTCCTCTCATGTAAACAACTGTTAATGAATTCTGTTCAGTCATTCCTGTACTTGTATCTCTTTATGTCTGGCTACTACATCCTAGTAGGAAGACGTTCTGATATTGCCGCGTTTGTGGCCTTGCTGGAGGAACATACGTAGATTCACTTAAGTTTTGCCGCCCGCTTTTGTTCATCATCTTGGATAAATCCCTCTTAAAGAGCAGGCAGGCTTCCTGTGAGTGCTTCTTTCTGCCTTTACTCTGTTTTTATTTCTTCTTGTAGAGCCCAGTGCATACAATTGTAGTTTTCTTGACAAGCATTTGGTCCTTATGACCTAGATTATCTTAAAATTACACTTTTTTTGCACTGTGACTGTGCCAGGTTCTAGGTGTTAGTAAAAAGATGATCATACTGTGGAGATTCACTGGTAGCATAAAGGTTTCTATGTAACTTGAATTCCTCTTACACACGTTTAGTGTTTTCATCCTAGCTGCCGCTTTCAGATCTTTGATATAGTCAAGAGATGGTCAGATCAGAATATTTCTTGGGTTATTTTAATTATGCCCATATTAAGCTAAAGAATTTTTTTATACAGTATAAATAATGCATATAAATAATAATATAAATATTTCAGTAGGTTTTTTGGTAAGAAAAGGATTTGTCTTTTTGAGAAATTCTTGTAGTTAGATATTGCCAACCTCTTTTCTTTTGTTTGTCAGAGGTTTTATTTGCATTTTTTCATGTTTGTGTGTGTTGGTTGGGTTTTTACATCTGCCTTTTTGTTACCTTACACCCAGCAAAGGAACTACTAGAAAGGTACAGGTTAGTTAGCAATCAAGACAGTTTTAGCCAACATTGCAGATGGCATTAAGCAGCTGATTATGTAGGACACTGCTTACTTTATTCCATTCTAATGGTAGCTGGCTTTCTTTGCAGTCCAGCCTGTTATCCATGCAGTAGTGGTATGGAAGCAATACAACCAGGTACTTTTGATTCACAATAGAAAGGATTTTAAATCTCTGCTTCAGATAGGATTTTCACTCAGCAGGGTGTCTTGGCTGACTCTTTCATTGTGCCTGCTAAGTTTGTGTATAATTCAGATAAGTTTAGAAGGATGCTTGATTAGTTGTTGCTGAACATAATTCTTTGTATTGTGCAGGAGTATCTGCATGTGCTGAGTAAATGTTGAGTATTAGTACTTTATGCTGATTTCAGCAACTTGCAGTGTGTGTACACAATAGGCCATTGAAATGACTGCCACTTACGCACTCCCTGCTTATGACTGCCCCAATGTAGGGTATTTTGAGCAAATAATTTGCTGTTACAGTAGTACACGCTGCAAAATGGTTATGAAAACAGTTGTTCATGTAAAATGTGATTGATACCCTGACTTTCACTTACTTTGAACAGTGAAGGTGTTCTTGGGTAACATGCTGAGATTTATACCAGATGAAAACTTTCTATTATAGTAACAGAAATAAGCATTTTGCGTTAAGTAAATTGAGAGTTATTTACTACAGTGAGCATACTTAAAATGTTAACACATATCTAGACACACCGATGACTAAATCACTGATGCTTCTCAGAGAAACAGCAAAAGGATTTATCAGTAAAGGGGGATGTTTGCATTCTGTTGTTTGTGCATCAGAAAATGCCTGTTTTTTCCAGTTCCAGCAGTTTATGTTCTGTTCAGTTGCCTTCATCTCAAAGGGTTTTGTCATTTGCCTGCAGCCTGAACAGTCATTCTATAGTCTGACATTTAGGTATGTCTCATCTCTCTTATAATGCACATTTTGAATCTGATTTAAATTATTTCTTTCAGTAATGTCATGTTTGAAAGCAACATAAAAAGATCAGTAGCAAAGCAAGCAATACTAAAAAGCAATGTGGCAAATGAACCAAAAATGTTGAATTTAAAGCTGTGACTTTTTCTTGCTATTTCTGATTTGTTTCTCAGGAGGTAGAGGGGATAGTCTAGATGGAAAAATTATAATAAAGTGTTTTTTTTCTTTAAGTCTTTTGCTGCATTATAAGCTTGCATGTTTTTCCTGGGAAAATGTTTTTCTTGGTTCTGTTACTAGAGGGTAGATAGTAAGAATTTCCAATGAATTCCAAGAAACAAGAGAAGTTCAAAGAGTGGTGAATAACTACAAAATATTTTGGGAACAGTTTTTTTCTTTTTTTTTTCCCTGATGTATAGGACTTGGAACCTGTCAATTCAAAATGAATGCAGCATAGACTTCAGGTTCAAAATAACCTAGACAATTGTAATACTGATTCTCTAAAGTAAATATGAAGTTCCTAGAACTGAGACAGTAAGGAATATCAGAATTTCATGACATGAAATACATAGCATAAACATTGTCTGTAATCCCATCAGAAAAGCACCTTGAAAATCACTGTAAGTTAACCAAAATTTGGGGAACTGAATAATGTTAAATGTTCAAGTCCATACCAGTTAACATTCCTCAAAATCTCTGCTTTGTTTTTTCTTCACTCCTTAATTTTACTCCTAGTGGCACTTCTCTCTTAGACAGGCACTCCAGTCTTAGAACAACATGTATGTCCATAGTCTATTTTGCAGTCATTACTTCTGTGGAATTGTTCATTTGAAATAAGTCTACTTATATTGGTAGGAGAAAAAGAGTGTTTTGGCTCTTTTTAAAGCTGGTAAAACTTTTTGGCTTTTTCTTATTGTGATAATTGTGTAATCTAAAAATAAAAAAGGCAATTTTCATGTATTTTTATCCATATTCAAGAAAATACAGTTTAGGCAGTAACTCTGCATTGTCTGCCAGTGCTTCTTTGTTCTAGAAAATTCCTCTGCTTCCTGCTGGTATCAATGCCAGTACACATTTAAACTCAGTCTAGATATAATCTCCAACAGAGTTTCAAGGTATTGAAAAGAGGCTTTGTGTTGTTTTCCAGAAATCTCTGAAGATTTGAACACAGGAACATTTTAACTCTGTTAATAGTGCTAATCTTGGGACATCTGGGGCAAGAGTGGAAGCAGACTCCTAATATCCTGCCTGCTGGTCCTTGCTGCAGCCTGACTCATCCCTTCCCTTTGACTTTTTAAAAACATTAAGTTGCTGCATTGAAGCAGAAGAGGAATATTGCTTTAGAAACCGAATACTAAACCACAATCTTTGCATCATTGTTTATTTAAGCTTAACAAGTTAAAGAGAAAAACTAGAATTTAGAAGAGTTAATCCCTTTGAGCTTTCATACAAGAGTTGTAACTTGCCTCTGTCTTTTTCCTTCCTGTGGCTTTGCAGGTGTTCCCGAATAGCACTGATCCTGAATTTGACATGCGTATGCCAGAACAGGCAAGCAGTTATGGGAGATAGTCACAGTCTGAAGGGAGAAAGCAACTTTCTCTGTTAGTGTATGGAAAACAGATACTTAAAAATATAATTTTAAATGTAGTTTATTTTTGATATTTTTTGACAGTACATGAATATGCCCAGGGAAGACTTTTAAGTTGCCATTGATTGCTTTTTAGTGTTCTTGTGAGTAGATCAAATGATTACATATCTCCATGTCTTTGTTGATGTGTTTCAGAAGGTGAAGAAGAATGGAAGGTTATAAAAGGGAAATTTCTAGCTATCAATGCAGTAAATATGAGCTGTGCCTGTCCACGAAGTCCAAAAGGTCTTTCACCAGCAGCTCATTTGGCAGATGGTTCAGCAGACCTCATTCTAGTTCGGAAATGCTCCAGATTTGATTTCCTACGATATCTTGTCAGGCACACAAACCAAGATGATCAGGTATGTATTCCTTTTGACAGTGAATTACAGAGTCTATCAAAGGTGTAATTATTGGTATTCTTATAGGACAGAAATAGTATCTATAAGGCAGATTGGTTTGGTTTTTTTTAAATTTATACATTTTGGGTGATGCAATCTCAGCATGTGTACCATGAAAAAAAAAAAGCAGCTCAAAACATTTTACCAAAGTCAACTCCTTGGCCATAGGACTCTAACAAAATTCTGCTTTTGCCAACTGAATTCAGTTTTGCAACATTTTCCATGTTATTTGCTGTTTGAACAATATTTCAAGTTATTTTATCACAACTGTGCCCTCATGTAGTTGTCATGAAAAACTGCTCGCAGCTTGAAAAACTACTCACAGCATGAATAGCTGAGGTAGATGTGGTGAAGAATAATAAATCATTTTTGTAAACTATAAAAATGTGATTTAGAAGAAAGTTACCAGAACTGCAATTTTATTATAAACTGCAGGCTTTTAGCAGTATTTTACTACATATAAGTGACCAGGATATGAGCTTTATGCATTCAGCTTCAAAATTATTTCTTGCATGTGTTGTAGCTGTCAGGCGGGAAGATTCGTCACTGCTTTGGATTGTAATATCTCTTGAAACAGAGCTATGACTGTGACTACACATATCTAATATTTGTCACAACCTTGATATTATTAGCATCTTCTGGAAATTATCTGAACAATGGACTAATGTCATATCTAGTGTATAAAAGCAATAACAAATCTCACATGGTTATGATGCTAGTCTTCTTCCACTGTGAAAAAAATTAGTATAGATTCTTTTTCCTTTATTTCCACATTGTGAATGTGTCCATATTTGTCCTTCCCACTGTTCTCAATCTCCTCCTCTTCCCTTCACTCCTTCTCTCCCACTGTTCCCTTGAAATTTCCAATCATTTGAAGCCATCCCTGGCTACCTTTCAAATTGGCTGTAACATTTATCAAGGTACAATGTTCTGCTTATGCTTGAGACATGAGAGCTTGGGTGCTCTCTGCTTAGACACAGGTGACAATGCAGCCCTGGATACCAGCATTTGCATCTGAGCAGTTTCATGAGTCCCTTTGAGTCCAGGAGCCATTGCTTCCAAGCATAGAGTTTGATGACTTCACAGTTCATTTATGGTTAAAAGCTGAGGGAACTTAAGAGCCAAGAGGTCTCTCCATCTCTACTTTTTCTGGTTGTCATTATGGCCATTTCCTTTCCAATGCTTCCCGTTTCTCTCCTGGGATATGCTGGTTTTGCTGTGGAGATTAAATGCAGGGTTGTATATATGTCCTTAGCTCAGGTTAGTGTCCATCATAAAAATCCTTCGTGGGAAACCCTTCTTGGAAACTTAAGGAAATGTAAAAAAAAAAAAAAAAAACAAAAAAAGAAAAAAAGGGTGACTGTATGACTGTACATCCATACAGACTGGTTTGTGAGTAAACTTTCTTCACATATTCTTCCCTGCAATCCCCTTCCCATAGACCCACACAGACAAACTCCATGGCCTTTGCTAAATGACCTGTCTGTATTCGATACAGCTTGCTGAATAGTTAGCTCTGTATCTGTTAAGTTGCTTTCAGGGCAAGATGGGGGCATCCTCTAATTTATTGTCCCTTCAATTAATGTTCAATATTGTAGTGTAAATCTGCAGCCTTGGTTTTAAGAGCAGTCTTCTAATGGACCTGCTTTTTCTAGCTGAATTAACTACTTAAAATTATTTTTATTTTTTTGGAACATAATAATATTGCCCTCTATTCTTATTTTCATGCACCCCCAGCTCTGTGGTTTGATCACAGAAGCTGAGGGAAGGCTTGGGAGGTAAAGGGCCCACACTGCCATGGAATTCTTGCCTTCATGGCATTGTTCCAAGTGCAAAAGCAGAAGACTTTCAGGAAAGCCTATGTGTCTTAAGGACTTTACTTGAACAGGTCCTAAGGATGGTGCAAAGATACAATCCAAACCTTTTTGGCTTTGTCATGCAATCCAGTCTAAGCACAGAAGAGCAAAGAAAGTCTCTGAATAAAAGGCATCAAACCCAGGAAGATTCTAAAAACAAGCAAGGTTAGTTGTTGATACCAAAAAAAGGATATATTTTATTTAATAGTAAAAGAGACAAAGAAAAAGAAAGAGAAAATAAAGAAAATAAATTTTACAAAAAAGCGGGGGGAGGGAGTCATACAAGGCAGAGTGACACATTAGAAGCATGTCACCCTTCTGTAGATTTGCTTCCCTCTGTCTGGTTGTCTTGGTGGTGAGAGTCCCCTGCCAAAAAGCATAGACTCCAAGGGATTAATACACATTTGGGCAGATGGACACCCAGGTGCCTCCCCCAAAGGAGGCAGGTTTGACACTGTCCCTTGCAAGACTGTGGCTCTGTTGCATCATTTTGCATCATGTGCAGTGCTCTGGTGCGGGGTCTGGGGACCCCTTTGAGGGCAGCCTTTGATGATGTGCCGTGACACCCCCTCTGCTGTCCCTCATGCGGATGTCCCTTGGATGTGCCTTTCCCGGGGTGAAGGGCCCCTGCAGCCGGGCTTCTGTGCACAGCAGAGGGTGGGTGTTCACTGATTCTGACCAGAGGCTTTTCTCCCCACACACCCAGATGCTCTCCTCCTCCCCACTTTGATGTGTAGGTCTGTTCCAGCCTGGCAGCTGATAGCCCCGGGGCTGTGCTCTCCACCCCCAAGATGTTGGGTTTAATCCTCCTGTGCATGTATTCTCCTCCCACAGCCCAGACCTGAGTCACTTTACCTTATCTCCACCAGCTTGCAGTCCAGGGCCAGACAAGAGGTGAATTCAGGGTGGGATGGTCTTTCATGCAGCTTTTGTTATACATTTTTGCTGTAATAGGCACTATACAGTGACCATTAAGAAGTAAGATTTATTTTGGCTTTATTGTTTTTGACTTGTGCAACTTTTCAAAAACAACTATCACTTTGTACCTTAGGTAAGCTTCTTGAGAAAACTGGAGTGGACAGCCTTTCCTTGAGTACAAAAATGCATGCTGTGTTGCTTTACACATCAAATGTATTTATTTATCATTTCCTGATATGCTCTTTTTTTTTTTTTTTTTTTTTTTTTTGTAGTTTGACTTTCCATTTGTAGATGTTTATCGGGTGAAGTGTTTTCAATTTACATCAAAACTTTCAGAAGACAATGAAAGCAATGTCATGGATATAGGAAAGAAACGTTTTGGCCAGTTCTGCAGAGATCATCCAGCCTGTTGCTGTAATATTGTTAATAGCACCTGGAATTGTGATGGAGAAACTCTGGATAGCTCAGCAATTGAAGTGAGGTAAGCTTCGATTTTTCTGTCTATATAGCAGATCTCATTACACCTTCTCGTTGATTTTAAAGATGCTATAAAGATATCCCAAAAAGATGCCTGTGCATAGCAAATTTGAGTCTTCTGATAATAAACCTAAATATTTTTGCTACAATTTTGAATCCTTTCCAAAGAATACTGCAACCATGTATGTTGTAAATCACTCTGAGTGAGATGGATGGCCCTACCTTTGAAGTCATACTTACTTCCTAGGAACTGGTATTATGTGTTTAAAGTGCTGAAAGTGAAGCTGGTGTTGAAAGGATTCGTTTTAAGTGTGTAGAATGCCTCATTACTCTGAGCAATAGCTTTTCCTGTTTAGCTTAAGTAAGCATCTTTGCCTCACAGAAATACTGAGTATGTGCCATACTTTGTGATTTTTTGCACACAGCACAGTCTTATTTCCAGTATTCACATATGGAGAAAGAATTTTGCAGTTGTGCAAATAATCAAATTAGAAAAGAAGTTTGTAAAATTTAAAAGGTATTTTTTGTTGTTTGGGTTTGGGTTAGTTTTGGTTTCTTGTTTCATTTGTTGTTTTTAGAACAAAGGGTACCAAACACATAATATTTGCATACAACTGTGTTGCATTAACATATAATCACTTAGCAGTCCAAAGGTGAGTTTTATAAATGCTGTATATTGTAAAAGATTGGCTCATCTAAGTGCCCACAGAACTTCTTGTGTGGACAAGGGGAGTAAAAGAGGATACATGAAAGCATCCAGCCCTCTTAGCAGGGGAAGATTGTATCTAAAATGAGGGTGTGGTTTCTGTAGTCAGGAGTAAGAAATGTTGTCCAGCTGTTTGAAATTAATGGATTCTTAGAATTAAATTGTTAGAATTAAATATGTGGTATCCATTCATTTCTTACCAATTTCTATATTTTTCAGGGTTCACTGCCAGTTAATGAAACTGTTTGCAAGGGGAATTGAGGAAAACTGTAAAGATGAAGCTGCCTGCAGCCAGAGTAGCACTGAACAATTGCTATAGACATTGTTCCTCCAATGGGGAGAAGAAACAATAAAAGCTCAAGGAAATTGAGTAAATATGCATTTTAGTCAAATTGACAAGTATTTTAAACTTCTAGGTTTTTTTTATGGCTTCACTATAATTTTAGACATCCTACTGTATTGTGTCATTTTAAAAAAAAAAACAGCATTGTAATCATTAAAATATATCTTGGAGCAATGTAATCTATTGTTAGAAAAGATGGGATTGGCCTATATCTATGTATTCATGATGACTGATAAATCCTCTCTGCTTTTCTAGAGAGCTAATTTAGTAGTTGTGTTGCAATAATACCTAAATGTTATGAAACATTGGACTTCCCACTGGCACCAAGATAAGACATTTCCAGTATCTGAGAAGATGTTTCTGCTGGGAGCGTTATGTAGCTGTGTGTGGCTTAAATGCTGGACAATGGTGTTGTCATTAGCTTTTCTTTTTTCATTTAAGTCTCATTTTGTAATTCTGACAATACCTTGCAACTTATCAATGCAATTCAAACACACATTCCTGGCTTTAAGTAATAACAATAATAGTGTACAGATATTTGAAAAATAAAAGCACAACTATATACAGGTTACACCTCATCCTATATATTCTGTCTTTGAAGGTTTCCTTGCATCATGCTTTTTGGGATTATAAAAGGTTTTATGACTGTTTGGATGATACCAAATACCACACAGTGCAACTGAAAAGTCTTGCAAGCAAATTGCAGGAGAACTTGTATAATATCAGGAAGGCACAGGAAAGGAAAATATAAATAAGTTCTCAAACACCAGCAAGTTTTAGTTTTTAAAAATATCTGATACTAACTCATTAAAAGCTTCCCTCTTCAGTGCACAATTCTTTGGACATTCTACTCCATACGTTAAAATGTCTTTGCAAAATAAGTGTTGAAGTGTTAAGTTTAGAAATACTATTTGATGATTGAAAATCCTTAAAATATTTTAACTAAATATGAAACAAAATAACTTGCTTTGTGAGGCCAAGGGAGGAAATGGGCATCTGACAAATCATGAATTCACTGTGCTGATTTGTTTTTATAACAAATAACGTTAAGACTGTCATATAGAGCTATGGAGTGATTATTTAAGTTGTATATAGTTTTGTGTATTGTGGCACATACATGTTTTGTGTCCAAGGCTGGGGCTAAATTTTGATTTTCTTGTACTGACTTATTCCTGTTTGAGGACAGAAGTTAATTATTTTTATTCTGTTTTATTCTATCTTTTTTAGTGTTTCTATAAGTTCAAAGTTCTCTTTAAAACTGACTGCGTCTGAGGTTTTTTGTGTCCAAACAGCTGATGATTCTGTATTCATGTATATTTATTGGTACTTCTGTCATCCAGCTTGTGTTAATTTCATGTCTCTCATATATGTGGTCAGTGTAAGCCACGGTGATTGGTCATTTCATTACTGAAGCACTTGAATATTGTTATAAATGGCAGGTTATTTTTTTCTATTGAAGTTACATTCCAGTTTTTTGTATTATCAAAATTGTGTTATGTATCTTTGCTACAAAGTATTATTGTATTGCTCTATATGACAAAAAGCACTTGCAAATTATATTTGCCTCAAGTACAATCATACAAAGTTTAGAATCTTTATTTTGTTATATAGTATTTCAGGGAAATACTTGAATACTTTTCCAAAACTACTGCTCTTTGCTTTCCTTATTAATACAATGAGTTGAAATGTTGGTTCATCCAGTGTTTTTCTGACACTTGTAGCACAGGTGTTACATATACCGTATTTTTAAAGCCATGTTTAATAAGTGAAACAGTTCTTTTGATCTATCATCCCATTGAAAATGAAATTATGCAGTTCTACAAATGTGAATATTTTTTGAAAGTGTCATTTGTTAAAAAATGTCTATGGTTATTGTGGTTAATCCATGAATATCTGAGAGTACCCAGACTTTCAGGTTAGAGTAATTCCTGTGCAGGAGGTAGTGGTGCACACTCAGCTTACCAAAAGTGATGGAGTTTGAGGCATTGCAGCTATCCAGAGCACATACTCATCAATGAGAACTGGAATAAATACTGACCAGCTCTTTCCATTAGCTTACTAGCAAGTCATGAGACCCCCTACTTGAAAAATGGAGACTTAATCTCATAGTGAATGTATATTGAAATGCTTTGACTATTTGAGTATCTGCAACGGAGTGGTTGGTGTTTCCAAAGAAAGCCACAGTGAAGGTCTCCTTTCTGAGAAAAAGCCACAGAAAAGGACGAAAGATCATTGTATAGTATGGTAAAGAAGTGTGAAGTAAATAATAAAGGTATTGCAACATAATAAAATTTAAAGATCTTATGTAATAGAAAAGCTGCATAGTTGCATTTGAATAATTCTATTTGTAGCATATTAAACTAGCAAAGCACCATATGTGAGTTGTATGACGTGTCCAGTTTATTTTTAAGAGTGCTGTATAAGTAATGTCTGCTTACTTTTTAATTCTAGGGATTTTTTTTTTCCAAATGTAATCTTAGTATGGGAATTATGTGTAGGAAAACCAGCTTTGATTTTTCTTTTTTCCCAATCTTGCTGGCTTCAAGATTAGAAAATGTGTTCTGTTTTATGATGCTAGAGCATTTCATTAAAAAAAAAATAAAACTGCGTTGTACAACAGTACATTGGTTTTCTTCTTTTCACAAATTGATTTGAAAAAATAATCTCACTTTGACAGAAATCTGGCAGTAGTATGCTTTGTGTAGCCACTATGAGCAGATCAAACCAAGGGAAGCAATTCATAGCCTTCCAGTTGGGTTGATGACAGCTTTGTGGCAAGTGTGAGTGTGAACAGAGTGAAGGAAAGCAGCTAGTGAAACTGGACTTAGGTTAGCACTAAGCAACTCTACAAGGGTAAACTAAATATGAAACTTACTATAATGCAGGTATTTACAATTGTTATGATTATGGAAGTGAAAAGCTGTTCTAAGAAGTGTGAAATGTGTATTATACTATAAAGAGCATGTGGTAAATAGATGGGGGGTCTAGAATTTTATAATTGCTACAGATGAAGGATGTATGTGTTGTATATAGGTAAAGCCTTGTAAAATAAGAGCCTTGTTACCCTTGTAAAAACATGGCTCAGGCCTGCTACTTTGGCTAAGTACAGCTAACAGCTGGCCTGACAAGTTCCCTTGAGAGAGGAGTTTGCACCTGTAAAAGAGAGACTTCTAACTGTGAGAATAATTCTGTACCCATGAAAAAAGAATGTATATACCCTTAGAGAAGAAAGTCTTTGATGAACACATACACTAGCAACTACTAACCAACGAACTAAGTTGCAGTAAGTTACTAAGCAATTAGAATTAAAAATGATGCCTTTAGAAAACCATATAAATACAAGCTGTGAATAAAGATTGGCTATTGTGTGTGAAGAAATAGGTGTCTTGTCTGTCTCTACTGCAACATGTATTCTAATAAGTTAAACAAGTTCTTTGTAGATAAACAATGGACACAGAAGGAGAACATGTTTTTCAGCACTGTAGACCATTCAATACATTGAAGTGTATTGGTTTTGTGTGGCAAGGTTTTGGTAGCTGAGGGAGCTGGGGTAGCTGGACAAAGGCAGCAGAGGATGCCCCCATGTCAGACAGTCATTTCCCTGGCCAGCTCCAAGATGGACCTGCCTCTGGCCAAAGCTGAGCTCATGGGATGGCATTGCTAATAACTTCTGTGATAAATGAGAAGGCGTAAAAAGTGCTGCTCAACAGCTGTGAAAAGAGTGAGTGGAAAATAAACATCCTGCAGACACTTAAGGTCAGTGAAGAAGAAGGGGTGCTCCAGGCACCAGATAAGATTGCCCTGCAGCCCATGGAGGACCTCACACTGGAGCAAGTGGATGTGCCCACAGGAAAGCTGCAACCTGTGGAGAGCCCATGCTGAAGCAAATTTCCTAGCAAGGGCTGCAGCCATGGGGATGAGCACATACCTGAGCGGGTATTTTTGGCAGGAACTGCAGCCCATACTGGGATGCTCTCCTCCTCAGGAAGGAGGAAGAAGAGACATAAAATGTTGAACTCACTAGAACCCCCACTTTTCCATCCCCTTGCACTGCTCGAGACAGGGGGGGATGAGGTAGAAAAGTCAGAAGTGAAGTTGAGCATAGGAATGAGGCAGAGAGGGGGGAGAGGAGGTGGTGCATTTAGGTTTGAGTTTATTTCTGTCTTACTCTGGTATTAATTGGCAAGAAATTAATTTAATCTTCCCCAAGATGACATGGTTCTGCTCCTGACTGTAATTGCTGAGGGGTCTCCCTGTCTTTAGTTTGACCTCTGAGCTTTTCAATCATTTTTTACCCTGTCCTGAGGAGGATGGTCTAGAATCAGAAATGTCTCTAAACATGTGTCTTGCAATTCAAGTATTAGAATAAAAAGAATCTTAGAACCATTTAGGTTGGAAAAGATCTTTGGTGTCATAGAGCCCAACCCTTAAACCAGCACTGCCACTAAACCATGTCCCTAAGGGCCACATCTACACATCTTGTAAATACCTCCAGGGATGGTGTCAGCCATTTCCCTGGGCACCCTGTTCCAGTGCTTGATAATTCCTTCCATGAAAAAGCTTTTCCTAATACTGAATCTAGACCTCCCCTGACACAACTTCATAAGAACTTGGATTGGAAGGGACTTTAAAGATCAACTTGAGTCTAAAGCTCATATTGGCCTCAACGTGAGGCCATTTCCTCTATTTCCTCTTTTTCTATTGCTTTTACACAGAAAAGATTAACCCCCACCTGGCTGCAAGCTCTTTTCAGGTAGTTGTAGGGTGTAATAAGGTCTCCTCTGAGCCTCCTTGTCTCCAGAATAAACACCCCCAACTCCCTCAGCAGCTCCTCAGATTTGTGCTCTGGATGTCCCCAGTTCCATTGCCATTCTCTGGACACAATCCAGCGCCTCTTCTAACGAGGGGCCCAGAAATGAACACACAATTTCACTAGAACTTTTGCTTTAATCCCTATGAAGTAAATGAGTAATAGGAATTAATCATTTTTATTCTCATTAGTGACATTGTTCTTATTTGAACTTTTCAGCAGGAGAGTTAAGTAATTTAACTGATTCTAACTGATGTTTAAGTTGCAGTAAATGAGTTCTGTCCATAATGAAGCAAGAATCTTCCCAGACTTCTCTTACCCGCTTTCTAGTCTTTGACTAGATTAATTGACTAGTCCAATTAATTAGGATGGGGTGGGGCATCATTCTTCAGTCATGCCTTTCAAATACTCTGCAATGATAGGATTAACTATTTTTTTATTCAATTTCCTGCTGTTGAGAAATGATTCCTAATATGTACCTACCAAAATTGCCAATGAGGTTGTATTCAAAAAGCGCTAGCTTCCTTTGCGACTCTTGCATGTCTGAAAGGATGATTTGCTCTTGTTGGTAGCTATTTCACCTAAGGTGCAATTTTCTGGCTTATTTTATAGAAATCCTCCAGCAATAAATAAAATTAACAGGTTTCGAATCTTTTTTGTTTTTCAACATTCCAACAGTATAGGACAGGAAAAATATAAGTGGAAAAATAATTATTCATAAAGGACAAACATTAAACAAATAACAGAAGTGATGCAAATTTAAAAATCCATGAAGACGAAATTCCAGAAAGGATGGAAGAGAGCAACTGCAAAGCAAGTATTAAAAAGAAGAAAAATAAAAGAAGAAATAAGAAAAAAAATACCATTTTTTTTCCCCCATTTTTTGGGGAAAATGCCTGGGTTTTTTGCCTGGGTGTGTGTACTATAACTGCACAGTAAAGCTAGCACTAGAGGCTTGAGTAGATTGCTAGAAATTTGACTATTTACAACTGGCAGAGAGATTAAAAGCTTCATCACCATTATGAAGACATATTTCTAAAAAAATGCTGTGTTACCCTCTGTATTTCCACTCACAAACTTTACCATAACAGCAGCATAGCTAGAAGAGCTGTTAAAGGAGAACTGTGAAAGCAGTTTCATGGTTTCCTGTAGCAATGTGAAACACCCTGAAATTGACTGTTCAATTTAATTTCCCAAATATTGTTTTTCATGTTAATATTTAGCAGCTGTATTCCAGGAAAGGGGAGATTGGACAAGAAGAGGAAATGCTAGGTTAGTGTTTCATTGCTGCTCAAGGTGGTAGGATAGCAATTCACACAGCTGAGGGTCTGTCCCATGGACCTCGTAACATCAGAAGTCCCCACAGAAATACCCATTCCTAGAACATGTTTGAATAATCTGTTCTTCTGAGCTTTCAGTGATGGATATTCAGGACATCAGATTAGCTATCAAAACAGATTTCTTAAAGATTTTTAGTTAGAAACTCTTGGTCATTCACTTAGCTGAATCTCCCTTGCTGTATTTACCGTGAACACAGAGAGCAGCTTGTTGCCTTTGGGGAATTCACTCCCTGGGCTATTCTGTTGCCTCTCAGTCTCCTGTTCTTTGCCCAAACAGTATTACTATTCAGACAGAGAAGGAAAAACCCTACAATATTCAAGTACCTATTGATATGAAAAACCACTTGAAGCTGATTTTTGTTTACCACCAAAGAGGCTCTGTAGAAGAGAGCTGGTACTGACAGGGTTGCTCTGGAATGAGTAGCTGCATAAAGTCTCCAATCAAATCAGATATTATTTAGTACACAGATACCATGTTTTCACAGAATGCTGTTAAAAGCTCTGATGGATGCATTTAAAGTAGGTATTTCCCTTCAGCAATACCTATTAGATAAACGCTACTCTGAGGATTACTCTGCTGGTAGATGCTGCCCTGCCCCTAGACCAAGGAACAACCCAGTAAATAGCTCTCAGATATTTGGAGCCTCCAATTTCCATTGTGTCTCACAGTATTTGAATTTTCTATGGAAAACAGGCAAAACCTGAACATCTGGTTGTTTCTCTACTTGTAATTTTCTAGTAAAGACTTCCATAAAATCCTCAACACATTGGTAGTAGGGTTGGGAAAGAGTAAACATAGGTGTATTCTTTTACCAGAACAGCAGATAGTACTATTTGTTCTCCTTTGTGTGCAGGCAAAGCTTTGAGCCAACAGAAGAATTTGTAATTTTTGCTGCATAAAAGAGTTTACAGACTCAGTGGAGGAAGATGAGGTGGGGAAGAAGCACAAGGTTACTGCTTCCTGTGCTCAGGGAGTCCATCTTAAAGCTTTTGTGTTGGGAACACCTGGCACTAGTGCATGGACCAGTGCAGAAGGGGGATGCAGTGAGCAGGAATATCCAAAGATCACTGGCTATGGAGACTTAGCAGTCCAAATCCACCCACCCAGTAAATAAAGCATTGCACTGTACCTGTGTCAATTGCTCAGGTTTGGGACTGAGGGCCATTGCTGTCTGTCCTGACTTCATTTGTGGAGGAAATTTCACTAGTTTGGGATAAATCATCTGCTATGAGAAAGCACAGCAGGAATTATTAGCAAAGGTTCAGTGTTTCACAGAAAAAAGTATTTCACTGAAAGTGTTCAGCGTTTTCACTGGAGCGAAAACAGAGGAAAAAGGAGGCCATGAAAGGGCTGTTGATTCACGCTGCCCTTACTGAAGGAACCCAGCACAATGCACCTCACATTGCACATGCAAGGGGATTGGGGGATTGGGAGGCTATGGCTGCTTGTGTTGGTTTCTACCAGGAGTTCTGGTTTCTACCTTCCAGCAAAGCAACTGAGATACCAGAACTCTGTTCTCCACTTGGCATAGGCACTGGCTAAGGGAGAAAATGCTGTTCCCATTTAAAAGCACCAACAGCTGTATTTGAATTCTCTTCAGTTCCAGGGCACCACATACATCCCATAGCAGTGACAGCCAGAGCTTCCTGTGGAGTGGAAAATGCCTTCCTGTGCTCTTAATGCGAGGTATCAGTGGAAGGAATTACAGTCACTGGTTTTAGTGTTTTTTCCTGAAGCCACTCAGATGGGAATGCATCTCTGCTATATTCAGAAAGATTGGGCAACTCACACAGGATCATAATGACCCCTGCTGTGCTCTTTCTACTGACATCAGCTGATGCCTTAGACAACACCAGCAGGCTATGGACCATGTGAAGGTGTAATCAGCTGACATCCATCAGGAAATGAAGTAGCCATTAGCTCTGGGTTGGGGCCTCAGACATTTTAGCAGAAGACTGAATATTGTTGATGATTATGTGGTTGTTGTCTTTCACACACATTGAAATATGTTCTGGGAAACCTGGCCCTGTACCAGGAAGAAGAGGTGGGTATCTCCATGGCTGGGCAGCTGGTATGGGTGAGCAGGGGTGACCTGTGGCCCTCAGGAGCACCAAAGTGGAGCATGCCTGGCAAAGGACCTCGTGCTAGGATGTACTCAGCACTGATGGCTCTGACACAAGCCATGCTCTGCCTCTAGACTGCAGAAGTGACACTGAGAGTAACAACCAACAGGAAGCAGACAGAACAACTCTTACAAAACAGAGGAGAGGGCAGAGATGGTGTTAACAGTGTCTGTAATGGATTTAGTGACTATGGACTGCAGTGCAACAGAGCTCAGGGGCTGAGCACAGCCAGCTCACTGAAAGCCATGAGGCCTGGAAGCCAGTGCACTGGCAAGTCAGGTCTTGATCTAAAAATAACACACTTGTAGGTGATTATGTTGTATTGGAAAGGCTGAAAGGTCCTGATGCAAGTCCCAGATCACTAAGACATAGTAAGCCTGACCTCATGAGTGGTGGCCTCCAGCAAGTTATTCATGCTCCATTGTTTAAATAATGGCTTGAGCAGCATGGCTTCTGAGATGCTCTGGGGCACAGCCGTGGTGGCTTCTCTGCCTACCCAAAGCTTCCCCAAGCTCTTGTTTGCTACTTTGCCTTTCTCTTCTCTCAGCCAACTAGGCTTTGAGGGGAAGCCATACAAGGAGTGGCTGAAGTCACTTGCTCTGCTCAGCCTGGACGAGACTGAGGGGGGATCTCACTGCAGTTACAACTTCCTCATGAGGGGAAGGGGAGGGGCAGGCACTGATCTCCTCTGTGGTACCCAGTGACAGGAGATGAGGGAGTGGCCTGAAGCTGTTAGGGGAGGTTTATGCTGAAAAAGGTTCTTCCCCCAGAGGGTGGCTGGGCACTGGAAGAGTCTCCCCAGGGCAGTGGTCACAACACCAGCTGACAGAGTTCAACAAGTGTTTGGACAAAGCTCGGGCACAGGGATAGTGCTGTGCAGGGCAGGGAGTTGGACTTGATGATCCTTGTGAGTCCCTTCCAACCTAGCATATTCTGTTATTCTGTGAATACCATCCTGTTAAAACCTCCTAATGAGCAGGAAAAATACTGACACTGGAAGGTTGCTGCATCATGACCTTTCATTCAGGGCAGCATGGCCTATGTGGTGCATAAGAATTCAGGTGGAAGAACACAGCCTTGTCATTTAGGTTTCTGTCACATGCCAGGTGACATGGATGTGGGATGGAGAGGACTGATGCAGTGAGTGACTGAAGAGCAGCCCTACTGCTGCTGCTCCTGTGGTAGAGCATATTTTTGACTGTGAATATTTGGGAGCAATTTGACATGATGAAATTATTGTGACAAGGGTGTATTTATTTTCAACACCTCTTCATGCAGGTCCTGTGGAAGACTTCCTTTCATTCTTGGATGTAGTCTGAGACTTGTAAACAACATCAAGTATTTTGCTGTAACCTCATTTTTCTCTGTTCAAGAACCTGTCAAGGTCTTGTTTTTCCATCTTGGCTGACACTACTGACGCAGTGGTGTCAGCACAGAGAAGGCTCACTGGCCTGAGCAATGCTAAACATCTGTGAACAGCACAGTGCTCAGATGTCACTGGCTGGCCTGCCTTGGTAGAAATGTGTCAGAGGAAAAAGGCTCAGCGCGTTCTGAGTCTAAAGGATAACCCTTGAAAATGACACATCTACAGAAAATTGCACACACTCAAGTTTTGCCTTTGGGCAGAAGCAGATTATTTAGCATACAAATATCAGCGGATGGAGACAGCACAGAGAACTCTGCCTATTGCTCTCCCATGTGCACTGATTGAATCTCTGAACCTGCAGTCTACATTTATATTGGAAATATTGCCACTGTCTTTCAATAAGGGAAGAAGTATGGCTTTGTTTTGTTTTTGGAGTCTTTATATTACAAATCAGTGCATATAAGCCAAGAAAAGAGAAGATTATTTTTCAGTAAAAACATCAAACAATGCCACCACATGCAGTTATATACGTCACACCCTAAGGTGCAGTGGAGAGTTCTAAAGTTTAAATAATTTTATGATAATAAACCCTTTGGCACTGTTTAATAATTCTGCATGTTAACATAAATACTTTTAAATCTACCTTACTGCAGTGAATGCTATTCAATTTTAAGTCTGACCTGATCCTGCAGCTCCCTCTACTGAAAATTAGTTCTCTTGAAAATAACTCCACATTTCAAATAACAGCAGTCATTTTTAAGGTAGTCTGGCAACTCCATTTCCTATGCCTCCCTACAGATGAGATTTGCAGTAACGCATTTCAGTTCAAATTACATGTCACTTCACACTAGTGATTTCTACTTTTAATTTTCTTTACAGGATTCAATGTGATCAAACAATGATAGATGCTATGTAGTAATTTGAACAATGTCTTCCTTAAAAAGGGACAGAAACAGGTCAAGCAGGGGAAAAGTACAATCATAAATTTTAGCATCTGGGACTCTTGTTCATATACCACCTTTCCCACCTCAGCTGAATTTGCCTGTATTGCAAGTGTCTTGGGCACACTATGAAAAATGGCTTAAATATTTGTTTCCACCAGGTCTCAGTTGTTGTAGTTCCCACTTTGCTCTGCCCTAAGAAAGTGGGCAAATGTCATAAATAGAGAAAATCAGCTGCCATATCTGTTAGGCAGAGAGCCTGTAAGGATGGACCAGATGATCTGTCATTTTCACATGCCCCATGGTGTATGGGATGTGGGAGCAAATCTGACTAGATCTGGTGTGGTTTTGTTTTTCTTTCCCTGCCAGTTCCTGGCTCTCAGACTCAGCCCTGTTTGCTCCTTTTATGGCCATAGCAGTATTGCTGAGCAATCCTGGTCTCCCCCAGTTTTTCCACTTCCTCATTGCCATCCTGATTTCTCTCATTATTCCCATTACTTTGTTTTACTGGCCCTTTTTGGAGTTCAGGTATGGTACCTGTATTACTGGCCTGTATTACAGCAGTACTGTAATACTGCTCTCTGTTTCTTTGGTCTTCTCTCCACCTTTGCACTCCTTCAGTCTGTCTGTCTGCTGCTCCAGTACACAGGCTATCAAGCTCTTCTCTATGTTGTTTCTTTTCCAGAACTTTTCTGTTTGATTTTGTGATGCAGACATACATCTGAAACCAGGGACTCACTTACTTATATATCTGTGAGAAAAGGTGTTTGACATCTAGAAAAGTCTTTGGGCACCTAAGGGTTTTTTACCTTGGTATATCCAAGCCATATTGATCAGCTTTGGGTTTGTGGCTTTGTGAGTGTTTTTCTGTTTGAGAGTTTGAAAATTCTCCAAATCTCCTTTTATCAAGGGGAAATATTGATGTATAGTAAATCAATAACAATAGCAATAAGAAATTATTATTTGTTATGTATAGTTCAATTGCAAATAAGTGCATGCTCCCCAAAGGAGCATTTAAAAACCAAGTACCACTGATATGAGGCTACATAACATCACCATTGAGTAAGGCACTGTCATGTTCATACTTCTTTTCTGTCTAAAAGACTAGGTAAAAGAACCACATTGCTGTGAACCATGAGCTTTTCTTATTTATTTCTACATTAAAACATATCTCCAAGGAAACAGAACTACTGTGAGGCACTGTTAAGGGGTTTGTTCCCTCTCTTAACCTTCCAACAGCCATCTTCATTGAAAGCCTTTAAAAAATAATGATTTCTTTAGCATGCACAAGTATGAACAATATGAATGTCAATATTTATGCTCTATATATTTTCTTCTCTGTAGCAGAGAAATGATATATGTGTAAGAGCAATTTTGCAGAAAATATGGTGGAGTGATTTCAGGGCAAATGTTCCTTGCATTTCTTACTATGAGCTGGCTTGTTTACAATGGGATCCATAATCCACACAAGACTCAGTGGAAGTGCATCCATCCTAGGTTGTCACTGGCTTTCATCAGAAGCCATAAGCCAGCAAACAGCTGCTCCTGTGGCCAAAAGGGCTGCACAGTCTGGGTTTCTGTGGGCATCTTTTAATTCAGGAGCATTAAGATCCCTGGGGCCTGTAGTGGAAAATGATAGAACACAAATCTACTGAAAAGGTAGCAGGAGAAGTACCAGTCCCTGTGGGAAAGCAGTAGAGGAATAATACAGGGCAGAGCAAGCTACAGTCTGAAGCCAGAACTCTGCAGGTTGGTGTATCCCAGGTCAGGTTACTGTCTGAGCGCAAGTCTCAGCTAGTGGCATGTGGGTCACAAAATTCAAACTGACTGCACTTTGGAGCCTTTGGCATGTGACCATCCCTCTTCAACAGCGTTATATAAATGTTTTGAAATTCACCTGTTCCTCAACAGAACCTTTGGCCATCAGTACCTTGCTGAATGCGAGAGGCTTTCCTCCTCTTCTGAAGGGCAAAGGGACAAGACATGAATGGCATGTCAGCCATAGCCTCAGCTGATGGAAATCATCTCCTTCGACCTTTAACAGAGCTACATCCGTTTACCATGGATGAAAGTCTGCCTAGCTGATATATATGTTAAATCTAAACACATATCAGGAAATATTGCACTGAAAATCTGAATAGACTTTGCATCCAAGGTGTGACCTCGGAAATTGTGCTCTGTCAGCAATAGCAATGAAGTAATTTTTTATTCTAATTCAGTGTACTCTGAAACAGAGGAACTAGACTAATAGGAGTGTTAGGTTTATTTCCAGCTGAGTTTTGAGTAAATTTGCATTTTCTATTGAATACACAAGGCCATCTAAATAGAGGAGAAGAGTAGACAGTCTATTGACATTATGTAAAGGCGGCATATCAGTTTAAAGGGTTCTGTTTGCCTAGAAGAGTGTGAAGGAGACTTTTTAATTACCTGTCTAGGGTTGACAAAGATAAACACCCTGTTATTATTCTATGTATTTGCTTGTAACTCAATTAAGGATGTGTACTTAATTGTATCACCAATATAAAGAAATAAGTGTTAAGGTGTTTGAAAGCTAGAGGAAATGAGATGTCCCTCCAGAAACATGAAAGGTCAGGGAGTAGAGAAAGCAAGGAAGCATAAAATTATGGCATTGGTATTCAACTAAGATCAGAAGTGAAGGGCTGTGTTATCTGAATTCCCAATTGTAAGGCTGAATTGTGGAGTTAGCAGAAAAAGCAGTGCAACACGGCACAGCAGAATGAACTAAATCAAACACGTCTAGCTATTCTGACAGTGGTAAGGAGAGCTTATGTTCTCAAGTTATTTCAGTAACATTGAATCATCCCTGACATATCTACAATATTTGCTGTCCTCTGTGTACTACACTCTTGAACGATAGCATTTAATGCATGGCACTGAGTAATCAGCTTGTTTCATTTTTCTGTTTCCCCATATTCATTTTCCCATTGAAAATATAAGAAACAACGAAAGAGATGATTTTAGGTTTTTTTCCTCAAATTTAAGATTAATACACAAGGTTATCTGATAATTTTCATACATGTTCCTTCTAATGTGCTTACTCTTTAGTGTGGTTTATGACTGCATATGCCATATAAGCCAAACTGGTTTAGCCCCGCCTTCACCTGATGAACATTAGCCTTATCGTTTTGCACAGCAAGCACAGAGGAACAGGATGTATTTCCTCACAGAGGTTCACTCTCTGGAGCTGTGCCTCTCAGAAACTGGCTGCTCCTGCCAGCATCAGCACAGAGGTGTGGTCCCAGCCCACCACCACGGAGGCGGTGAGAGGAGGGGTGATACAATACCACAGCAAAGCAGGGTGATACAATACCACAGCAAAGCACAGCCACAGCTCAACCCTCTTGTTTGGCCCCACAGCAGGACAGGCAGTGCCAGACCCATAAGTGCACCCCAAGTTGTTGTTTCAGCAGCAGGCTCAGAAGAGCAGGTTATTAGGTGACTTCTTAATGTTTCTGACTCTTTCTGTGGAATCAAGTGTTCTCATTGGTGCAAATCTGAAGAGGGCAGAGAGCAGTCAGGGGACATCACTTGGCTATGTTGGGTGGGATATGGCACTTCTGAGATGCTCTGACAGCAGAGAACTGAGAGAAACAATTTTCCCTTCTTCTGCCCTGTCAGTAAAATATCCCTGTCTAATCTTCCTTTTGACACCTGACAATATAAACATGTTCTTTGTAACCCCAATAGGTTTTTCCAGATGCAATTTATCATTTAAATAGTTTGATTAAATTAATTTTGCTCTTTATAATTCTTTGTTCTTAAATTACCTCAGCACTTTCAGAGGAAAATGTGGGGTTTTTAATCAATCTGACAGCTGATTGTTTTGAGGGTATTTTTACAGCATCTGACACAGCTGACACCACTGTTTTTATCATAAATATCTGCCACATTAGTTTAAAACGGTGATTAAAGCTGCTCCACATGCTGCTGGCAAGGCAGCTGGACCTGCACAAATTACAATAATAACCACAGAAGCTCCTTCCTGAGAAGAGTGCTGTTTCTGTAGTCGTGTCAGACAAGTGCTGCCTTTTAAGAATGATTGCACTGCTCTAAATGACATTTTTGGCTTTCACTTAGAAAAGTAAGTTATTTATTTTCCTGTGATTTTAACTAAAGAACACTATCATCCCTAGAGAACAATTTTGTTTTTCAGCACTGGAGCAATTACTTTCAGCTGTATCAAGTGCCTGAAGTATAAAAGTCTCTGGTTTCATGGGTTTGAAAAATGCCTGCTCTTAAGGCCTCCTAAGCTAGATTCTCCACGGCCCTTACCAGACCTACAATCTCAGGGGAAGATAGCTGCTTGTCACGTGGCCCATGCTCCCTTAGCATTTGCCATTTGTGAGACAGTACATACATAACTGGGAGATGGTTATACTCCAGGAGATGGATGTACACTCTCATGATGCCATCATTAAGATAGCAGAACTCTGAATGGAACAAACTGTTTTCATACAGGGCAATAACCACAGAGTCATAGAACTGCCCAAGTTTTGAGGGACCTCAAAAGACCATCTAGTCCAAACTTCTGTGGGAGAAGGAACCTAGACGACATTACCTGGCACCCTAACCAACTTCATCTTGAAAACTTTGACAACAAGGACTTTTCCACATCTTTGGGGAGATTATACCAGTGAATGAGTGTTCTCATGTTAAAAAATTTCTTTCTTATGCTGAGATAAAACCTCTCCTGGTGCAGCTTGTACCTGTTACCTCTTGTCCACTCCACAAGATGCCTTGTGAAGAGAAGGGGACATCCATCCTCTTTGTAACTACCCTTTAAGTACCAGAATACTTAATGAGGTCGACACTGAGCCTTCTCTTTCCTGGGAATTAAAAATATAACTCCTTCAGCCGTTCCTCAAAGGCCAGGTTCTCCAGTTTTTTGCTCACCTTCATAGCCTTCCTTGGGACCCTCTTTCTGTGTTTTTCTTGAATAATTGGGACAGAAGTGAACATGGTACTTCAGGCATGGCTTGACAAGTGCTGGGGGCATTCACAGACATGACAGGAAAGCACCACATGGGGAAATGACAATCTCAAAAGGAATTGAGAGCTTCTGCCTTGTACAGGGGCAAGACACCACTGACTGCCAGCAGTTTGCATCTCTCAGAGACATCTCCCATCTCTTCCCTCTGCCAATTCTCTACCAGCCAGCTTCCCATGTTCTTGGGTAGGCTCCACCTACCACAATGCCAGCAGGACTCTGGCTTGTCTTGGAGTGACCCTGTGTCTTCTGAGCAGAGAGTGATGGCACCAGCTTCCCTCCCAGCAGCTGGCACAGAGCATGAGCTGTTGTGCTGCCCTGCCCAGAGCAAGGAGGTAACTGGTGATCGAGTTGTATGGCCATGGCCACTGCCTAGGTATCACATATATATATATTTAATGAAGCTAGTCCCTGATGTTGGAGCAAGGAGAATAGGACTACAGAGCTGAAGGTTAGATGCCTTGTCAATGGCACCAGGTACCCTGGTGCTGATAGCTGATTACTGGCACAAATCAGTATCATATTGATGAGCAATTCACTGAGGGAAAGTCTTAAAAGTGCAACTCATAGGAGAAAAACATCTATAAATCTATAAATACAGATCAATCTATAATTCAGGATTACCAGAGGAATTTTGATGCTCAATTCTTGCCCTATTGAATAATTAATATATTCTTTGTGCTAGAAGTAAATAATGTACACACAACATAGCATCCACAAAATGGTATTAAATGCGTATGACCCTGTTATTGCCATCTACTTATCCCAACATCTGGAGGAAAAAAAAATAGCAACAACTCCTGAAACCAGAATGGTAAACAATAGCAAAACAAAAAATGATACTTGTAGTTATCTGGGTCATTCTTCAGTTCTTCCAGGTTTAAGACAAAACACATGGTCACCTGCTAGAGTCAGCATTCTTGGCTTATGTTCTGCTAAAAATTTGCTTGTTGCCATGTTCTCCCATCCTTTAATGGTATCACACTCCAACATGAGCATCCCAGACCCCACAGAGCCTACTCAGACCCAGATGAAAGCAACAGCACTGTGGCTCACAGCTCTTTCCAGAGCAGCTGCTTTGTTTGAATCTTGAACTCAGCTATAATCTCTGTCATCATTGTCTCAGTTTGTTTATGTCACCTTGGTTAGAAAGTACCTGAGATAAAAATAATAGCAAATATTTTTGGTAAATGAAATAAATTAGATTGGTGTAAACAAGCTGGTTGATTGTGCTGCCAGGGATCCATTGCACTGAGGAAAGCACTTCTGCTGTGGGGCAAGATGATGGCTTATGGTCTGGTGGGGCTGGCCAGGAATGGGTGGTGACCTGGGCTGGGGAGCAGGAGAGGCTGTACCTGGAGACACACACAGCAGGAGACAGAATACAGGTCTTGAATGCAAGCTGCCACACTTGGCCTGGTGCATTTACCACTAGTTCCTGCTCAGGGGACCTAAAGGAGCAGACTTGGGCATTGCAGGAGGCTCTTTGGTTGTTAAATCCTTCAACTTTCATCTACAATCCAGTTTTCAGGTCTCATGGACAAGGTCTACATCAAAAATCTTAGGTCAAGCAAGGCATGTGCATTATGCAGTGCCTTTGCAATGGCCTTTAGACAGGCTGTCAGCAGAAATGCTGTCACCACCTCTCCTGAGATGTCTGTGAAACCTACTGGAACTATTCTGGCCGCTGGCTCTTTTCTGTGCATGCTCAGGCTGATGACTAGCTCTGGTTAGTGTGTGGTCTCTGAGGGAATTTGTGAACGTGCCCTGCAAGTACATCAAGAAACTAATTTTTTAGCATACCCTCTAGTATGAGACCAAAATTAGACTTGAGTTCCTTCCCATCCTGTTAACCTGAGGCTGAGGGTTGAAAAGGACTGATGAGTGAGCCCATGGTGCTGTTTCCACCTTTGGACACTGACAGGATTGGCCAGCTGCAGTGACTGGTGGTAGGACATACACCCCCCAAATTCCTGCTGATGACTCCTGTCCTGTGGCAGTCAGTCACAGCCCACTGTCACTGATTCAGTCTGAGTGACAGCTGTGACTGCTTCTCCTCCATCAGCCCCTTCCACATAAACCCTCTCTGCCCTTGGCTCCTCACCTCCTCCTAACTCTCTGACATGGCTCTCACTTCTTCCTGGGCATGCATGCAGGAAAGACAAGCCAACCATCTCCCACAGCTTCTGTCCTGGAAGATCCCCTGTCTGTGTGGGAGGCTTGTTTGTGTGTTTTGGAAGGTGAATGTATGGGAACTTCTGCCAAATGGGGAAAAAGGCCCAGTGTGGTCTGTGATGGCAGAACATTTCATGATATATTATAGTGGGGGAAGGCTTGTGAGTCATGCATGTGGGTTGGGGTATGAAGCTCCTGTGTGACTCTGATGCATCTGACGATGCTTCCAAGGAAGATTTCTGCCTCTCTGGGCTCTTCTGTGGTGAGGACGTGTGAGGAGTGGGAAGCTGAGTATGCGAAACTCTTTACTTCCTTCATAATCACCAAGTATCCTTCGTATTTTTCTCCTTCTCTTGTTCCAAATTTATTCCAGGAGAATGAAAGTTCACAGTGTCCACTTGTCCTCATAAAATTTTTGGGAAGCCTGAAAAGATGGAAATTATAACATGGATAATGGACAGGATCCCAGTAGCCCAGGCTGGGTTGTGCACTGGGGACTGCTCACCTCTCCGGAAACTTGTGCTGGAGTAGCACCTGTGGCTGGGGAAGACAGCTTGCCAGGCAGCCCCATCCCTTAATCAGGCTTTCCAGGAGATGGATAACTGTGACACAGCTCTCAGGCATGTGACCAGCCCCTGTCCCATCCAAGCTGGGCACCCTCACTGCCCGCTGGGCCCTCGCAGCACGAGGGAACAGGACTGCATCCATCTGGGAAGGGCAGGGGATGAGAGTGCTGGGTGATGGATGGCACATCTTGCAGTCACCTCTCAGGCATGAGGGTGTGAGCTAGAAAATGAGCCTAAATGGGGCTGAGTGGCTCGAAATAGTGTCTGGACATCTGGGGTGTTATTAGCAATCCAGGGGAATTAGATCTGCTGTCTGGGGCAATTGTATCATTACTCAGTGTAAGTTCGTACCCAGAGGGGAAGTTCATTCTTTGAGAGCCCTAACTAGGGCAGATGAAACTCAGCCACTGGGCCTAAAGATAATTGATAATGCTCTCAGTACATTTAGGTCATTTTTCTCTTTGTCTTTTATTCCAGAAGAGACAACCTTTATTATTTTATTAATTTGCTTGTATTACTTAAAAAGTAATTCATGTACAGAGTAGATTGCTTGTGATATTTCTTCACTGCCAATATGACTTGACAAAATGGCAATGAAAGCTTGCCCATAGCTCTGAGAGAGAGAGCCTGAACAATGGTGCTGCCAGCCCCAGCCGTACTGTAGGAAGATGCCAGCATCCACCTGGCATATACCTAGCCTAGAGACAAATCTGCCCTTTGGAGGAACACACAGCAGAATCATATCCTCTCAAAAATATTGCAATTATCATGGGCTTTCATTGATTCTGTGAGTTTGTATAAATTGGGCAAATAATTCTATTTCCTACACATTCTACCATGTCCTGAGGCAACTGTGCTGTTTGAAGGTAAAAGGGTCAGGACTTTACTTCTTGTTTTTGGGTATATTATGTTATTTTAGCTCATCAGTTTTCATGACTTTGTTTCTGTTCTTAAGAAGAATTTCATGTGAAGGTTTTACCTCACATACCAGCAGTCAATATTACTCCATCAAGTGTCTTAAGACGGTGGAGGGCTGCTGTTTTCTGTGATTTTGATGAGAGTTTATTACTTGACTACAGTTCATGTTTGGCTAATACATATTTTCTCCACAGACATCACTTTCAAAGGATCTTTTTCATTTATTTCCCTTCCTTAAAACCTGTCCTCAGAGGTTTCTATTTATGCTTTCCATCTACCACTGACTGTATAGGATAGCTCCCAAAATAAAGTCTAACTTCTAACTGGACACAGACTGCACTGGTCGTACAGGTGCCCAGCTGTGGGCTCTTTTGTGAAGGAACCATAATTTAAATTAGCCAAGAAAACACAAAAATGCATCATCATTTTTTTAAAATTTCTAAATCCTTTCAGGTGGCAGGAACAAAGCAATTATATAATGACACACTATTATAATAACAAAGTAACAAATATAATTAATTAAAAGTAGCAAAGGAAGGATTAGAATCTAAAACAAGAGCTGAGATGCTGTTTGCAACAGCTGGATGGTGTGCACTGCTCCTCCTCCAGCATGAGACCCTCACAGTGTGCTGGAGTGTGGATTTCGAGTTCCCCTCTGTGCTTCACTCCAGGAGGGGAAAATTAAATATACTGTCACACACAATTAAAAATAACAAATGCTTATCCTTCTTAATTAGACTGCAGAACACTTATTGCCAGCCTCCTCCAAAGCTTACTGTTGAAAGCAAATTATTGTGAGAGCATTTTTAATGTAACAGTTTTACAACTTGCTGGAATCTTTACCTCTTCTTTAATAAGGCCAGTGGCTTGAGATTGACCAATAGAGGTCAGCCATGGAAGAAGGCTCACATAGAGTTTAAACTAGACAGCTAACAAAAGCATTTCAAAGAGAGCAATGGCCTTGGCTTCAATCTACACGTTCCTTCTTGGCGACTGGGAACTTCCCCCATTGTGATAGTGAGCTTATTAAAGAGAATGGTAATGGGAAATCACATTAGTACTGTGATTGAACTTATGCTATATTCAGCTAAATGTAATTTACATTTGTATTATGTTTTCAGGATATTTTATATCACTCTGCTAAATCAGAAATCCTATATAACATCTTCAAATGGGCAACTTTGACATTAAGCTTTACACTCTTCACCCATGGCATACCCAAAAGAAGCTGCTCAGAGAGTATTGAACTCCAATATGACTGTTTAATAATAAGACCATTTTGGTACTATGTTGTTCATAAATTTACATGTTTTTGAGTTTTGTCAGATAGTTTCTCATCAGAGAAACTTATTTAAGTAAGCGCTAGCAGGAATGACAACTGGCAACTCTAATTACACTTGACAGAGTACAAGACAATCTTTTTTCTTCTTACCAGATGCTTCCACTGCTGTGTGCTCCCTCATCTACTAATTCCTGCCCCCGGTAGAACTTAATAAGACACGCACCTGTCATTTGGTATATCACAAATATCAGGCAAGACATGTAGAGTATAGCATTGCACAGCAGAAGTGCCAGTGCAAACAGCCTCCCTCTGTCACAGAAGACTACCTCCAGAAGTGAGAAATGATGTGGGATAGATGCTTGTCACCAAGGCAGGGTGATGGATCTGCAGCGGAGGCAGTCAGGGGTTTGCATCCAAAAAGGGTATCGATACACCCCTGCCCACACACTGTAGGGCTGATGTGCTCCTGTGATCCCCACACAGTCGTGTCTGTGCCTTTACCACTTGAGTGTTCTCTCAGACTCATGCTTGATTAAGTAGCAGAGGCAGACAGGATGATCTGATGGCTGCTGTGGTATGTATGATACCACGAGGAAAACTGGCTTGATGTTTCTGTTCCAGATAAATCACAGCATAACAGTCTGTTAGCATGCACAGATATTTTCTCCCATTTTTCTTCATCCATGTATGAATTCTTGTTTAATGTCACATTAGTTTGCCTTCAATGTATAGAATACAGTGACCTAATTTTTGCTGCCAGGCAGAAGGAAGGCAGAGCAATAAAGGTGTTCTGTGGGGGAAGGAAACATATCATATTTCAAAGATCCTGGAACAACATTCCTGATGTGGAGCAAGACGATAAGAACAAGAAATGGCCACACACTGATAAGGAGGTTGGTAGTGAAACCTTGCCAAGTTGAAATGTCACGTCATTGGGAAAATGCCCAAGCAATGTCTCACCAGCTAATTGTGAATTTTCCACTTGTTCCAGCTGCTACCTACTTCAAATGCTTACTAATGAATTCTGGGAAGCACTGAGATATGCAGATCTATAGATCATATTTGCCTAATTTTGTGTGAGTTTGTGTGAATACAAATCCACCATAATCTGTCTGGGTAGGAGACACGTGCTGGTGCTGATGGAGAGGCAAAATTCCCTTACTTTTATTCCTTCTTCCTGATAAACCTACCCCAAACCATATTCAAAATGCAAAAATTTGATTTGGAGTTTAGAGCATTATGGGCTGCTGTTTGTTCTGCTGTATACAGAGTAAGAATTTGGGAAGTCTAGTAGAGCTATTTTGTGCTTTCTGGGGAAGGAACATCAGTACATCCTCTTATTTATGTGCTGCAGATAAAAATCAGGATGTTCCTGATTGATATGAGAATTAATACAGTCCATGAGCTTGTTACAGAGAAACAATAGACCAATGGAAAACATTATTAAAACAACCTGCTTGCAAAGTTTAGGAGAAGTCTTGGTAGTCTAGAAAGTATGTTTTTCATATCTTCCAATCTCAAGAGCCAAGAGCTTTTATGATTACTAGTCAAGATATTTTGAGCCAAGAATTAGCTGTAACATTTCAAAAATGGGTTTTATATGCTAGAAAATAATTCATACTTTAAGGGTCAGATATTTCGAAGTCTTCTGGAATTGGGAGACTGGGAATTTTTCCTTTCAATTGCCATAAAGGTTTCTATTTCTAGCCATATCCAATATACTATATACGGGACATTAAAGCTCTGACATTTCTAGGCAAAGAAAATTTGTCACTGTTGTAGCACTGACTCTTACCTTTCTAATAGCTCACACAGGCATCATTTTAGGAGAAACTCTGTGTCTGAAATAAAAAAGAGGAAATATTTGCTATATGGAGTTGTTCCTGTTTGGGAACTCTTGAAGTGAAAGCTAGGCGATCAGGTTTGAGAAGCAGATAAAGTGGCTGAAGGTGTATGACAAATTCAAATATAAGGTATCTCTGTAAGTCAACTCCCCATCTCAAAATGTGCCATTATACATCATCTGTGAGATCTGTGTGTGAGCTCTGTTGATTGAGTATTGAGGGACTGAGAGAGGCAGGAAATACAAAGCTTGACAGAGGCCAATTGGTCTAGTGCAGCTGGGTGGTAGTTCCAGCTTCCCTGTGTCCATGTCCCTGTCCAGGAAAGGAACCCGTGTCCTCAGGCCCCTCTCCATGATACTGAGCTCATGGGGTTCAGACCCAGGTCAGGCTAGTGCTCTGCCTGTCCTGTCAGCACACCCATTCCTGGGAACTCAGCAAAAATCCAGGCTGGAGTTCCACAAGACCCATGTTCTTCCTCCAGCCCCTTTGCTAGTTTTTACTAATAGCCTCATCAGTCAGGAAGGGTTTGAGGAACCATAAACAGCTGTGCCAAAAGGGTCTCCCTGGGTCAGGACTGTGTGAGACTGTACAAGACAATCTCTTGATTTGGGGCAGAGATTGTCCCCAGATCACACCCAAGAGAGCTCAGTTGTGCTGTACTGATTATTTATTTACCCTGCCATTACATGCTTCCACTGGGGAAGGGGAGGCAGGAAATACATGTGGGCTTTCTTAGCATCAGCTGATGTAGATTCCTAGTGATAGAGTGAAATGGGAGAAATTATTTTTTATGCTAGCTTTTGAGTGTTAAATCTATACAGAATGTACCTAAGTTTTTTAATTTGGATAATTAGATTACTAACCCGCTATGATACCAGGAAAGTAAGCATGGAGAAAGTAAGTATATAATATTTAAATAGTCACGTCTCCAGACTTTTTGCACATATAAATACAGCCCAGCCCCCACAGCCTTTACTTTATCTATGTGAACATATTTCTTTTGATGAAAATGTACTCCCTAGTTTGTTCTTCCACTGGTTTACATTTCCTACACGTAACAGCACTGTAGTGCTTAGGCAATTATTTCCAATGTCTGGGCGTATTTATCAAGTGGAATCAAGTATTGATCATCTGTAGAGAAGGTCTCAGCATTCCTTCATATTTTCCAGCTGGCCAGCTGGAGGGGAAATTCATTTTTATCAGTGAATTGAAAGCTGGGTTTGTGTTCCTGTTTTTAGACAAAATTCATCAGGCTCTGTGGTTGCAGGTTTGTAACAAAACTCAGTCATACTGTCTGCTTTCCACAATGGCTGCCATTGATTTATTTGGCTGTTCTGTTTCAAATTTGGCACATCATGTTTTTATCATGCTTAGATCAAAAGAGTTACTGTGAAAGGAGACAACCGCTTTGTATGACAAAGATTACATTAAGATTCTAAGACTAAGTACTTAATATATTCTCTGTTCATTTCTTTTTTAGCTGCATGTCAGTTAATTCAGTCAGAACAAATTTCTGTCACCTAAACATCTCATGCCAGGAGAATCCTGCTACTTTCAGGGATGAAGATTTCCTTCCCAGCATGATTCACAGGCCCAGCATCACACCACTACTAACAAGCAGTGCTGCCTCTGCTCTTCAGCCCTTGCTGCTGAGGTCCTTATTTCCAGAAGCTTTTAAAGAATTGTGAATTCTAAAGAATTGTGACTTGCGTCACTCTAATACAACAATCGTGTGTTACTATCTCTGCTTTATAGATGAAAAACAGGAAACTGGAGGGAAATAGGAAATTTACCTTACTGGATAAGCTGTGTGAAAGCCATAAGTCTGTCTCCTGGTCTCCTTAGTCTGTGTCTTAACCACAGATCCATCATTACTGTTCATTTCAGGGATGCATTCATACTATCACTACTGCTGCTAACACCACTGTTTCAGCAGATGCCTTGTTGAACTGATAGAGGAAAATATTAAATCTCCAATTTTTCTCCTTCTGTCTTCTACATTGCAGTGCAAAGGACCTTTTGGATGAAAAAACTATCTAAGAACAGGTGTAACAAACACTTCAGGCCTTTCACAAGCACAAACTTGCATTTCTGTAAATTGTATGGCATTCCATGCAATAATTCATCACCTATTTTCACTGATAAACCACCTGTGCAGCAGGCTTTTGCAGGAATGGAGCATAAAATGCATTAACACAGAGAATTCACAGGAAACTGATTTTTTATACTGATTTCCCCATATTTGTCGTTTGTTTTGTGCATATGTAATGCCTTGTTAAGGGCTGGGGGAGTTCATAAGAAGAAACCAGAAGCCACAACAGGGCAGCTCTCAGCTGGGAAGTGTCTCTCAGCCACAGAGTGGGTGGTGAGCCAGGTCCTCAGCACCTCCTGGGCACTGCTCCTTGGGGAAGTACAAGGGCTGTGCTGCCACCATCAGCCGTGGCCAAGGCACACAGATTCCCCTTGCAGACAACTTACCATATTCACTCCAATACCTAATATTTAAGCAACAGAGTCATCCTTTTTGACCATTAAATATCTGGCTGTGCCTTCCTTTCCCAGCTGAAGGGGCAGGGTGTTGCACAGGGACAGTGGTGAGTGCAGCAGCAAGGAGGGCAGCCAGATTGGTCACAGCCAGAGGGACTGCCTGAAGCAAAAGTTAGAAATATGCTGTGATCCACTTCTCTATTCTCCATCCATTACCTTACCACGTGATGTGTCCAGTCTGCTTTTAAATCATTTCAGAGATGTGACTTCTAACACTTTTTCTAGCGAAGCTATTTCACAGTCGATTACACGTCCTTGTTAAAATTTTGGCTGGATAGTCAACTCAAATCTCCGTTTGCTCACTTTCTTACCTTTATATGCAATTATACCCCTGAGAAGGACTCTAAACAATCTCTTAATGCCTCATTGTTTGTATCTTTCAAGCACATGTAAACACTTACAGCAGTTTTGGATACCATGTGAGGCATCTCAAAACCTTTAGCTCATAGGTGCTTTCTCCACGGATCATCCCCTCTAACCCTTATGTTAGGCATTTTATCCTTCTTAAAGTCCTTTATAATTAGTCATCATCCTCATAGGGAGGCTGGTGCCCAGGCCTGCATGCAAGCTGTAATTTGTGCAACTAAGATTTCATATTCATAATGCTTCTAGGATGCACATAGTTTTAAATTATGCTCAGTGTCCTACTTTCACCAGTAATTGTATCTCTTTTTTCCTAACCTTATACAGAAAGAGGAGTGAGCAGCTTTTCAGTTTAATGAGTTTGGTTTCTGACAGCCTAAACGGGCAATGCTGTAAAGAGCTGCAAGGTTAAAAGATTTTCCTGGGGTGTATAGAACTGCAAAGAAAAATACACACATTTTGTTTATCAAATAGAAGCAATGTTATAAGGGACAGTAAAATATTTTCCTCCCTTCATTTTCTTAAAACACACAACCACTCTAAGAACCTCTGTTTGTCATCCTCACTCCTAAAATAAACTACACATAAACATATTCCTAGTACTATCCAGATATTTTTCATGACTACATGACAGATAGTTGTGACAGACAAGATGCTCTCTGCTGGGACTCAGAACATTCAGTGTCACTGCATGGTAGGAGCTCTCTCTGCATAACAAAATGAGCAAGGTCTCCATAGAAGCTACTTGTAACATTTTGATAGAAAAATTCTTTCTGGCAATCAATAAATGCCACTTTTTGTCAAGAAAAAAAAATATGTGCATGAATTTATACCAATGCCTGATTTCAGTTTCTTATTAGGTCTATCTGAGAAACTGTATGAAAACTTTGAACATTGTGGTAAAAATGAGCACACCAATACCCTATGGACCTCAGTATGCTTTTGAGCAGTCAGGATGAAAATAACCTGGGATGATTCTGTGTAATTTTTAATTAGAAAAACTGTCATTAATATATAGAATATTCCTATTATTACAAATAATAATAATTTGGACTAAATTATGCAAAAACTCAAATTAGGTCCTGAGTTCTAAAAAACACAAGATCATTCTCATATACCTATCACAGGATCACCTGGGCTCTCCAATTGTTCTCAAAAAAGGAGAGCTGTTTTTTCCCTTCAGGTGAGCAGCCTTTTTGAAGTACTCTAAGCACAGCTGGTATCATATCCATCTTCTTGCTTCATTCAGTACAGTGAGATAAAAAATATGAACAAGCATGTGAGGAAAAAATATTTGAAAACCAAAGATTGTATCTTTTTATGAATAGCATGGTAGAATCCAACTTTTGAAAGACATTGCTTTATTACCTTTTCCTACTGTACTTTCACTTGACGATATTTCCACCTCAGACCTTTTCAACATAATTTTCCTCTCCTCAATGTTTATTTCCTGGCATCCGTTTTCCATCTAGCTGCTGATTGACACTCCAAAACATAAAGCAGTGCTTGCAAACTCCAGCTCACTTAGAACTACTGATCTGTGTTAGGAATCTTCCCTCTTTCAGCCGAGCTCTTCTCCGTCAGAATGCGCAGGGTCAGGGCACCGAGCAGAGCTGAAGTTTTCTTCAGCAGTCCCTTAGATCAGCCACGTGCTGCACAATGGGAGCTGGAAGCAGGTCACACTGTGGTCTGAGCTGCTTCTGTGAGAGAGTGAATGGGGACTGCAGTTTCAGGAGATGGTCTGATTAAAGCACATAAGCCTTTCATCTATTTTTCAATCCTTGTTTTAAGATTATAGTGCACTAGGCTGCTCTGGAAGGCATCTGGACAGCACAGACCCAAGCACCTCTAAGGCAGGAGATAAAGATGAGTTTAAAGAGGAAAATAAGATTTCCATTTTTATATTCTCTCAAATGGATAAAAATAACCTTTAATTTTTATTTTATTTTTCTTTAATTTTTTTGAAAGGAGAGGGGAAAAATATTGACATGGGTCCATAGCTCATAAGACAAAGGGATTCACAGAGGCCATGTCTTCAAGATTTGATACTAAACAAACCTAATGACAACTCTTCCCTTTGAATGACTGTCCCACATGGGTCATACCTGCTTACAAACTGCCAGAACCTGAATGTGGGAAGACAAACACCTAAATGGGCCTATTCTGAATGGGGTTTACCTGGAAGCCTTTTTCTAGGTGTTTGAGTACTTTTGAATGCCAAAAGAAACTTATTGATGAGAATCATCCTCAATATGTAGCATCCATAGACAGAAAACTGCAGGCAACTCCTCCTGTAGTGCTGGCAGTAAAAGCAGTGCAATTCCATTTTTCCTAAGAGATGCAGTGTAAGGCTGGATTCTGACAAGGTCTGGTGCTGCCTAATTTGAATGGGGTAAAAATTCAACCATTTCTACAGATCAAAGATATTGGTTTTTTCTTTATGTCATATTTGAGTGAATTTACTTTGGCAGAATTCCCTCTTCCTTGTGCTTTCTGTTAACTTTCCAGTTATTAAATCTGATGCAGGTGTTCACAGAACACTAGTACATTTCAGTACTAGTTTTGTTCTATATCAGGTCTTATATCTTACTCCACAGTATCCTACTCAAAGGCTGTCTTTCTCAGAGTCCATGAAGTAATGTAGTGACTATCTATCTGTCACATCTGCTGTGCCCATCTTTCTCCAGAGAAAGGTGTCTGCAGGGCAGCACGTGATGCTGCTGCACACACAACACATCCTAACACCACTAACAGCTGTGGCTGGCAGAGACAACTGCAGGGCAGGGCCCAGGGAATGGGGGTCCCTTCCCCACCCACTGGGAGGAAGAGACTGTCAGCACCTCAACTCTTCATTCTCACTGAATCTTAGGTATTACCTACCAACTGACAAAAACATCTTCATAAACAGATTTTCATGCTGGATGGATCAGAAAAAGCTTTGTGTCACTGTCATCAGTGAACAAATACTTCAAGATAGTGCATCAATTACAACTCAAAACTGCCTAAAATGAACATTGAAAATGTCCAAGTACTTGGAATAGAAGGAAATGTCCTCCTCTGAGAAGTCTGTGAGTGTTTGCTTGTATTTTGTGCAAGGCTGGAATTAAAGAAACAACATTGTGTTAAGTTGGGAAAAAGGTGAACTTACAGGTGAGAACTAAGATGAAACTGCTCTACTGTGAAGATTTAATCTAATATGCAATTTGTATTCTTTCCAATACTTCTTACTTCCTAATCTTTACCATAGAAAAATTAGCAGTAGAGAAAAGCCTCATAATCCACTGAGATGGACACTCAGAAAAAAATAAGCATTAATTCAGAAAATTAATAAGCCTGTAAATTGATCATAACTTCTCAAGTCTAGATTAAGTTAAGATTAGATTAAATTAAGAGAACTCTATACTCTCAGTCTCTCTCTCCCTGCCTTTTTTGTTCTCTTCATTGTTTTCATTAAAGTCACTTCTATTTACCTTTTAAAACTTCAGATTGTGTTTAGCAAAAAGAATGCTTTGTTTTATAGGGCTTGTCATGTAACCTAGAACCACCAGGAGCTTTCCTGTAATTAGCTCTGGTAGTGTGACTGTGCATTTTAATTTGAATGCTTGACTGATCTTCCTCCGCTTCTGAGATGTGGCCTTCATACACACTTATTGCAGATATAGAGACCAAAAAAAAAAAAAAAGACCAAAAAAAAAACAACAAAAAAAACCTAACAGAGAACCTAAAGAGACCTAAAGAGAACCTAACTTCTCTTTAACTAAGGGGTTTTTGGCGGATTCTGTTTTTGGTTTTTTGTTTTTATGGGTTTTTTTATTTTTTGTGTTTTGTTTTTTTTTTAATTAAAACTGGCTACCAGGCATCTAAGAGTCCTCCAAACATTCTGTTTGAGTTGCAGTGTTTAAAACTGCCATAAGGCCAAGGAATGAATACACCAGGGAATAAGCGAGCCCTCTTTGTGCCAATTTTCCCAGTATTGATCAGTTTTCCATATTCTATGAAGGGACCATGCTGGTGACAGCCATTAACATGCACACACAGAAACACTGGTGCTGTTTCCAGGTGTGCACTTCCCCATCAGTGAGCACAGCGCTGATAACCCTGAGACTGCTGTGCCTCCCACCACAGTCCATGGGAGTCTGGAGCTGCTAGGAAGGAGCAAGATCCAGATTTCATCAAACTATATTTCAAACATATGCTGCATGCAAAGCCACTGAGAGAAATCAGCATCAGTAAGTGTGAAATACCTTCCATTTTAATGTAAATTTACTCTTTCACTGAATTTGTGGCAGAGACCAAGAAAGGTGGGGTGGGACTGGATTGTGAGTAACATTTCTCATCCCAGCACCTAACGTGAAGCTATCACGCATTTAAACAGCTGCTCCTTCTGGAACTGAAGTTGCTTGGGGAGATAGGTGCAAAAACGCTCAATAGATAATGCTGTCACCACTAGTGAGCACAGCTGTCCTGAGCAAAGAGCAAAGTGCTGGAGTCAACAGTCCCTGTTGAAGTCATGGGCTGGAATAAAGCCTGGATAGTCCAAGCTGCGCTTTACTGGTAGCTTAACATCTTCAAAAAGTAACCTCCTTGTGCTGCAGAAAGGTAGCTGCTGTGGGGTGAAGCAGTGCAGACCCTGCAGAAGGGGTGCTGGTGTCCCCTGTGCAGTGAGAGCCAGGCTGGGAGCACACCGGGCACCCAGCGTGCGGAGCAGCCCAGGACACAGACACCCAGCACAGCCGGTGGCACGGTGCAGCACAGGACAACACAAGGCTTTGCCAAGCATCCTCCTGAATCCACCAGCCTGTGTCTAGCTCATGTTTGGCCTTAAGAACACGACCACCACTTGGTGTCAGAGGAAGAGCAAGGAATCCACTGTGGGTTTGGCCATCCTCTGAGAAACCAGACCTCTATATATGAAGTGTAAAATCTGGGCAGCCGCTGACTTGCTTACAGAGCATCACAGGAGTGTGGACCAGGTGTAGGGTAGCCAACAGTGCCCAGTCCAGTAGCCTTTGGGCTCTCTTCAGTACTGGCTACAGAATCTCTCCCTGCTGTAGAGCTCTTGTCCTCAAGCCTTTTGTCTCTGCTCAACCCTGACGTGCCATGTGCCCCCACGTGCTTGGCAGCAGTGTGTAGTGACTCCAGCTGTACTCTGCCCTGCAGGGGAAATACTGTGATTTATAAAACTGTGATTCCTGTGCTGGCTCTGACATGTGGCAGAGCAATAAATTACTTCTCATTATTGACATCCATGGCATTGTCTCACAGGTCCAGCCCACTACCTAACATATGTCCTTAAGTGCATGCAGACACAAACACCGGGAAAACAGCTTTCAGCTCAGCCTGGATCCTCTCCCCAGGAATGTGATACTCCTGATTAGCTGATACGGTGGACAGACTTCACTTACTTCTCAAACAAGCCCTGCTGCTTAATGAAATTAACAAATCCACTGCCAACCTCAAAAGGGACTTTAACCTCCTGTTTCTTTAAATTAAGCCTGCACTGCCTCAAACTTTCACTGACGTGTCAGCAGGTATATTCCAAAAATTACATCTGTAGAAACAACTGTCTTTGTCTCCTGCTATTCTCTGTTCATCCATCTGGAATCTAATTCTAAAAAATAAAGTTATCTGCTAATAATAGTGATCTAATCTCTATTCTGAGATCTGCTAATCTCCGGGGCTGGGTCTAACAGCCTGGGTGAAGTGATTACCACTCAGCGATGGACCAAAACATGGGGCAGATCCACACTTTGCCCAGCTATTTTGTTCCAGACTACTCATCAAAAGCAAAGTTTCATGCTGTGGTACTGTTCAGTTGTGTAGCAAAATATCCTATTTTTTTTTTTTTTCAAAGCTCTGTGAAAAGTAGTTGCGCAATGCGCTGCATATCTCAAACCTGTCTTTATTTGAAAGTTCATGTCCACTTTCCAGTTGTTCTTACGTTCACAATAACTTAATAATAATTACAGCAAACACCAGCTTTGGTCAGCAACTAAGCCCCACACAGCTGCCCTCTCACTGCCCCTCCCAGCAGGAAGGGGAGAGAATGGGAAGAGTTAAACTGAGCAAACTTGTGGACTGGGATAAAGACAGTTTAATGGGACAAAAAGAAAAAAAAATATACATGAATTCAAATATACCAAAGAGGTGATGCTTAAGACAATTGCTCATCACTTGCAGTCTGGTGCCCAGGCAGTGCTGAGGAGCAGTGGTCCCCAGCCAGCTTCCCCCAGCTTCATATGCTGAGCATGATGCCACAGAGCATGGAACATCCCTTGGGTCACTTGGGGTCAACTGTCCCAGCAGTGTCACTTCACAACTCCTCGTGCCTCTCCAGTTTCTCACTGGCAGGGCATGAGAAGATGAAAAATCCTAGATTTGTATAAACATTATTCAGCAACAACTAAACAATCAGTGTGTTATCAATATTCATTTTATGCTAAAACCAAAACACAGTCCTGTACCAGCTACTGGCAAGAAAATGAATTCTATCCCAGCCAAAAGCAAGACAGCAAAGATTCAGCTTTGGAATGTGTTTCACCCCAGTTAAATGTCACTTTCGCCTGGTTGCTGCAGGAGGCATCACTGAACTCCCTCAGCATTGCTCTGCCCCTCTCTTTTCAGGGAGATTTTCCATGCTGCTTTCCATGAGATTGAGTTAGAAATCTCTGAATAGAAACAAAACTTCCTCCTCATGTTTGTTAAACAAGGAGAAGGGGTGATGCCCACAGAGATGTGGGAAGGTGTGCTGCACTCCTGCAAGCTCCCAGCCCTGGCAGTGCCTGGTGCTGGCTCTCCTGGCTGCCCAAGCCGGCTGTGAGCACTCGGAGCCATCTGCTGGCAGGGTCTCCTGAGCACCAGGACCATGGTTACTTCCTGAGGGGGCTGGAGGGGCAGAACCCTTTCCTAGAAACAGCACCGACCTGCTCTGTCCTGCTCCACTGCTGGAACAGGGATGAGAAACTCATTTTTTAAGAGGCCAGATTTTCTTTGTAGTTTTGTGTTTTATCTTTCCCATCAGATAAAAACTATATATCCACTCTAAATGAAAACACAATGAATAACTTTTTCTTGAGTAAGTATAAATCTAGGAGTGATTTTGTGTGCTTAGAGATTTCTGTGCTGAAGTGTTTTCCAGCTGTATGCACATTTTGGGTTATAAATTTATTTAGTTTCTATTAAATTCTGCAATTATTTAGCAAGACAATCTAAAAACTTTTGTGAATTATGTCTATTTATATGTTTCTACTATTCATAAACTAATGACATATGACAGATTGTAAAAAGAGAAGATAATTTCAATAACTAAGTTTTCTGAAGGAGGCTATCCTACATTACTCCTGCATGACACCTTAAAATAATTTCTTAAGAGGGAAATTCATGATTATTTGAAAAGACTAAGATCTTGTATTGTAGGAAAGGAAAATTGATCTCTCAATTTGCTTAATGCTATGAAACTCTATATTTTTCCTCATTTCTGCTTTTAAAAATATTAGGCAGTAAGAAAAGTGGGAAATAAATGTCTGATGTTTAAGAAGTGATGACTTTGCCAAGGCTCTGATTCTCCCTGGGGGCTCAATGTGTAAAGCTGAAGTCAGTGGCTCAGGGATGGTCTTGGCACCCAGTGGATCATCCTGGCAGCAAGAGACCATGCTCAACACTGACACTGGCACCGCCTGAGCTCGAAGGCAGGAGATGGACCACGAGCACGTAAAGCCAAGAGCCATCTCTGGGACAAAAGCTGCTGCTGGAGAACTGCAGTACAGACTGCAGGACCAGCTGAAGCTGAGAACTTAAGAAGCCTGCAAGTAGGTTGTCTGCCTAACCACCCATCATCTCACAAAATACAGCAGATCCAGACTGGAGGTATGAGGTCCTTTGGATACATAATGAAAAGTCCATCAGTACTGCAGCTGCAATCAGCAGTAGAAATTTACTGATGACATTTTATAGTGAAGTGCAGAAAATAATAAACTGTTTCCCCAAAAAGTTGGACATATTGCAACCTCCCTTTAGTCGATATGGAATGCAGCTTGTATAAAATTTATCAGAGGGCTGAACTGCTTGGTGAAATTGAATATGCAAAGTTTTAAAGAAAAGTGGATTGAGAGTTTTATGGGGGTGATAGCTATCTGTGTATGAAAAAATATTACAGTAGCAAAATACAGTAATCTGAATGGATTTCAGATTCACTTCAGATTCAGAATCCACTTTCCTATAGTAGTGAAAATGTATCTGAGATTACTTGAAAAATCCATAAAAATTGCTTGAGTGTTGTGGCTTCTTAAAATGCAGAATTTTTTGTCATTTATTTGTGTTCATCATGTCCTGCATAAGAAAGATAATGTTTTTGTTGATTTGTGTAATTCAAAATTTTAAATTCAAACCAGACATAAAAACCCATCCTCTTAAACAGAAGTTTTAACCAAAATCAGGCAACAAAGGGATAATTTCCTGGGACTGAATATATTGAAGTTATATCCATAGAAGCCTATGTAAGACCACCATTAGCATCCTCCCATAGATTAAGTACAACAATGTGCTCATCCTTATGTCACAGTATCACAGAGTGGTTGAGGTTGGAAGGGACCTTCTGATCGAGCTCCATCAGAGTCACTTACAGCTGGTTGTCCAGGCACATGGCCAGAGTGCTTCTGAAAATGTCCAATAATGGAGACTCCAAAACCTCCCTGGGCAGCCTGTGCCAGTGCTTGGTCATTTGCACAGTGAGAAGGTGTTTCCTGATGTTCAGGGGGAACCTCCTGAGTTTCAATTTGTGCCCATTGCCTCTGGTCCTGTCACTGGGCACTGCTGAGAAGAGCCTGGCTCTGTTCTCTGTGCCCCTTCAGATATTTATATACATGGATGAGATCCCTCTAAGCCTTCTTTTCTCCATGCTGAACAGCCACAGCTCTCATCCTTTCCTCATAGCTGAGATGCTCCAGCCCCTTCATCATCTTCATGCTCTCTTTTACTGGGGAACAGACACAGGACACCAGATGTGGCCTCAATGGTGCTGAATAAAGCAGAAGAATTCCCCCCTTCAATCTGCTGGGAATACTTTGTCAAATGCAGCCCAGGATACCATTAGACCTCTTTGCAGTGAGGCCATGTTGCTGATTCACGTTGAGCTTGGTGTTCACTGAGACCCACAGGTCCTTATCTGCCAAGCTGCTTTCCAGCTGGATGGTCCCAGCATGTACTGTTGTCTGGGGCTGCTCCTCCTCAGGTCCAGGACTTTTAGCCTTCTTGCTGAGCTTCATGTGCTTCACACCCACCCATTTCTCCAGCCTGTTGAGGCCTCTCTGGGTGGCAGTACATCCCTCTGGCATATCAGACACCTCTCTTAGTTTTGTGCCATCAGCAAACTTGTTAAGGGTACACTTTGTCCCATCATCCAAAGTCATCAGTGAAATTGTGAACAGGATGCACCACTGCTCCTGGGGTACACCTCAAGTGACTGACCTCCAGCTTCACTTTGTGCCACTTACCAACAACCACTCCCTGGGGATTTCCAGGCAGCTGGTTTTCAACCCACCTCACTGTCTGCTCATCCAGCCTATACCTCACAGGTACCCTTCTTTAGGGCGATCTTGCAGCAGTGTCTCACTGAAGTCCAGGCAGACATAATCACTGTTATCCCATCACCTACCTGGACAAACATTTCATCATGGAAGATTATCATATTGGCCAAGCATGATTTCCCTTTGAAGAATCCAATCTGACTGCTTCTGCTGTCATTAGAGATGTTTGTCTCACATTTTCTCATGTGGGACTACGAATCTCACAATTTCATCTTAGTGTTTATTCTCATTTGCAACAGTGCATAGCACTGACATGAATTTTTTTACAAGTCTTGTACTATGATACTGTGCATTTCTTCTCATTTTCTTTATGTGGTCTTCATTGTGGTGGCCTCTGTAGTTCCTAAGCATCATTTCTTGTACCTGTTTTATGAACCCAGCTCCTTCAGAAAGAACACTGTTTCTATTCAGCATATTTAAGGCACTGCAGCAATGTATGCTGCAATAAAGACTAATCCAATTAATGAAATGGATCTTAGGTTGAATTACAACTGCCCAAGTATTAATGAATGTGTGGTACTGGTACACCACAGGATGGGTACAGGTCTCCTCTCAAACTACCTGCATATGGGGCTGGCCTTTACAGCCAATGACAACTGCAGTTTATAAACCCATAACCAACACCCGGGGTCTTACATTTCACTGCTGCTTTCCATGTAGCTTGCGCATTTCTGTATTTTGCTTTCATTGTTCCCTACCTGCTCTTTTTTCCAGACTGAATCTCATTTTATTGCCAACTTATACCTCTAAATTCTGCAGGTCTCTTTTTATTATTTCACCATCTATCCTGGGTTTTGCAACACCTTACAATTTAGTATGATCTGTAAATTTAATTACTGTCATGTTTGCCAAAGACCATAAAGAGCCAAGTCAATTATATGGCCAAAAAAGAAAAAGGAAACCTTTATTATGCTATAAATGCTCTGATAAAAATCCCACTCAAAAAAGAAGTACTGTACATTTCTTGGACTTTGTAGATGTAATTGCAAAGGGATCTAGATGATTTGTCTATATCATTTGTGTCATTAAAAAAAAAATTAAAATGTATTATTAGCAAAAGTAAATATTAAAGGGATTAAAAATGGGACTTAATTCCCTTCTGTGTAGATAAAATGTAAGGGACAGGGTAAGATAGGACAAGAATTCCACGCTCTCCTATGACATATAAATTAAACCTACCACAGTGTTACTGGAGCAGAATTGCTTCAAATTGCTTCACGCATTAAGGGAAAATGCAGGGCACCAATTAATAATTGATTTTATTTAATGCCTATTTTCTTTTTTATTTTTCTTTCTTAACATTTCCAACACATGGTATGTGGATAGTACAATTGCGTAATGCTTCAGTCCAATCTGACAGCATTTGAGCAAAGTCTATAATTCTCTATCATTATTATCTCTGAGCTATTATGAAACTGGTAGGAATTAGAGCAGAGTAACCTTCATCATTTGACCAGGAACAACAGCAATTACAATTTGGTCTCTGACTGAGGTTAGAATAGATAAATTGAGCTAGATAATGATTACAATAATCTTTCAAATTCATCATTAGATCTAACTGCATTTCTAATGCAGAAGACCAGATTATTGGGCCTGACCATGATAGCTGCTGCCGGCTTATGCTTCAGCAGCATCACTGAGCTCACTCCTCTTTAATCAGACCTCTTGTTCTTAAAGAGCACAACCTGAGATACACTACTTGGTATTAATTTTAAAAAGCAATTCAAGACTTTGAAAACCCATTTTCAATGTTCAGCCTGAATACCCTATTTTCAGGCAGAAATGTTCTCCACTGGCAGAGAAAAGAAAATCCCCCTTTCAGGTAAAACATATGCTGAAAGTCTTCTGCTAATGAAAGTATGTAAACTAAGATGAGCAACTTAGCAAGTTACAAATGTGTCTGAGTCCCACTAACCTCCATGTCTTGACCATAAATTCAGAGTGCATGCAAATTTCTCCACGGAAAAGTTGATTTTATATCCTTGGTTTAACTATAATTAGGATTTATTTCCTCAGCTGATTTTGCCTGTAACTCTGTTACCAGTGTCTTATTGACAGGGAGATGAAATATCACAAATGCAAGAGAGGACCAGCCAAGAGTTATGGGCTGAGTGAGGTCAGGGCACCAGCCAGACATCTTGGAAGCCTGAGCCCCTGTATCTACTCAAGTCAATGTCTGTCTGTCCTGAAAGGACTCTCAGGCAAGATGTAATCCCATATTGTTGTAGCATATAAAGTATAAGACTTAATGCTTTTATTCTGTTACCCAAACTCAGTGTCATGTAACAAACCCAGGGGTTTGGGGGTCGTTCATACAGGGCCTAGGAGGGTGACAGAAGATCCCCTTTCACTTACAGATTTGTGCTGATCTGTGGAGGCAGATAGATGGTGTCTGATGCAGACACCCAAAGGCATCACAAAGGAGGTTTGATGGCTGCATGTAGAGCTTTCAGAGTCACTGCACCAGACATCACAATGGCTACAAAGATTCAGAGCACTCAGGCACATTAATTTTACACCTTTGGTAAATGTTTTTATCCTGTTTTTTTCAGAAAGACATAGCTGACACAGACATAGAATTAGCAAATTGTCCTAATCAATACAAGCGCCCACTATCAGCTTAAAAACCACTAGGTGTTAATTATGAGACACCACAAACACATCACTCAGGCAGCTCTTCAGCAGAAGCTCTGTGCTCCACTCAGCTCCCAGCCCACGCTCCCTCCTTCCCTCCCTCAATCTTACCTCTCAGTCAGTAACAATTGCTTTTGTGAGACATTTATCATTCCACAGTTTCAAGTTTCTCACTTGAAGCTCTGCCCTTCAAACTCTCAAATGAAGTGATGGCTAAATTCTGCTCTCACCCACCAGGGTAGTGTGTAAATGGTGCTTCTTACTACAAAAGTATTTGGAGGGATTTTTTTCTGGACTTCAACTTGTGAATGTTTTTTAGCCTCTCATGGAAGGCAGTACAGATGCTGAGGACGGGGTAATGAGAGATTACCTGGGATGTGTGAGCAGGAAGCTGTATAGAAGACTACAGCACAGTGGCCTCCAGGAAAGGAGATATTTTGCAGGAAATAGAAAGTGAAATGGTAGAGATTAAAGAGAGGAGGAGACAGAGAAACCCATGAAAGACACACTGGTATCATCATACACTGTCTTTCTGCCAAGATAATAGGCATGATGATCAAGGTAAGTCACAAAAAACTGCAAACTAAACCCAGTTTTTCTGCTGGTGCAATCTGCTCTGGTGCATTTAGAGGCTTGAAGAAAGCCCAGGGAGAGGTGATGGCCAGAGGCTGGGTGAGACCTGGCACTTGTTTCTATCCTTCTTAAACAGGCACAAGGCATGAGAGACACAACAAAAAATTGGTGTGTTACAGAGTGTTCTGTTGAAAATGTGAGCAGACTTCACTCAAATGTCTCCTCTCTGCTCAGAACCCCCCCTTGCTGTGGTTGTGTTGAGCCACTGCCAGCCATGAGGGGGTCACAGGCAAAGTTCAGCATAAACTGAGTTCAAAGTGTTTTCAGAAATGAGCATCTAGATGTACCATCAGCAGAATGACAGAAATGTTCTTTGGCTTGCTTGGGTCTTCATCTCTGATATGTAAAAGTTAGATTAGATCCTGAAAGCCTCAGCCCTCTCTGTCATCCACTGAGAAAAAAAAAAGTTTGAAAATTATTTATGCATTGAGGGAGCTGATTTGTTTGGTTTTATCAATAACAATATTTTAGCTATTCCAAATCAAAGTAGTAATTAAGCAGCTGGACCAGATGAGTGTTGAAGTACAAACACCCATTTATGTTTCCAGCTGTTCTCCACTGGAATTATTAACAAATATATTGCATGAACATCTCTACAGGCATTTCAAGATTACCACGATCTTCTTTCTCACTTCCGAAGAAAACACTGTACTCTAGAGCTTCTTAGAGAAATAAAGTGGCTGCCAGTGCCAATGATGGCACTTAAGAATTCCCACCTTTTTATTCTTTTCTGTAGTCACTTTTCACACCTGAAGGAAACATAACATGAAGAGGAGACAGAGGCAGGAGATAATGAAATAACAGCTTTATTCAAATGGGTGAAGGCAGTTTATTCATTTCTAAAAGAGAGAGGATGCCAAAAGTCTGCTGTAAATCTGAATGTCAAAATTCCTCAGAGCTCGGTCTACCTCCATAGCAGCAGCAAGCTGTATATACAGCTTTCTGACACTTACAATGCCATTCACAAATATTTCTAAGCAAAGGTTGCAGTCAGCTATTATTCTGTTTATTCCAGAAGTGCTCAGGGGCTGGCTGAAAGCAAAGCCCTGTTATGCCAGGCTTTGTACAAACAAAGCCATGGAGACAGCCACTGCTGCACTGCCTTTGCCTGACCATTGTTTTGCTGAAGTGTAATTCAAAATGTGATCAGTTCTCCTGGCTATTAACAAGAGGAGAAAATATTGTGTCTTGATTTGTGACAGGTTGTTAGATGGGTAGTGCAAGGAAATTAAAAAAACCTATATATTTGTACATGTTGAGGACAAATGTTAATTAAAACAAATAACTGATGTGAGACTCAATTCATTCGAGGCTGGAAGCATTTATTTGGAGAGCTCCAACAGGAGAGCTGAAAGGGTCACTGGGGAGGTGTTGTCATTTAAACCCAGCTTGAAATGACACCCCATGCAGCCACTCCCCTCTGCCCACTGCCTCCCAGGACAGGGAGACTAAAGAGATTCTGAACTGAAATAAGAACAATTTACTGGAAAAAGCAATAAGATAAGAAAACAAACAGTAACAGCAACAATACTAAAAACAAACAGTGTATAAAAGAGAGTGATTACATGTAAAATGCTCATGGAGCCTGACCTGACCCACTGTCAGGCCTAATTGTGACCTTCCAGTATCTGAAGGGAGCTGACAAGAAAGATGGAGAGACTTCTTACCAGGACATCTAGTGACAGGACAAGGGGAAACAGCTTAAAACTGAAAGGGTAGTTTTAGATTAGATACTAGGAAAAAATAGGGACAATGAAGAGGTACTGGAACAGGTTGCCCTGAGAAGCTGTGGTTGCCCCATCCCTGGAAGTGTTCAAGGCAAGGCTGGATAGAGCTCTGAGAAATCTAGTCTGATGGAAGGTATCCCTGCCCATGGCCAGGGGATTAGAGCCAGATGATCTTTAAGGTCCCTTCCATCCCAAACCATTCTATGATTCTATGATCTCCTTCACACTATTTTTAGACCAAAATGATTTTGCATCAGTGGCAAAGGAGGTAGGATGAAGGCACATGGGCAGACCAACCTTTCCAAGGTTCACACTGTAAGTGTTCTTGAACTGACTCTCTTGGCACTGGGAGATCTGAGCTCAGAGCAGATCTTCCTATGCCACCAACAAGCTCCTTTCTCACGGGAAACCAGGATCCCACAGCTGACAGACTGCTGGCAGTGTGGGCCTGGCAGAGGCCATCAGGAGCTCAGCTGAACACTGTCCTGACCTCAGAGACATGTTTTGAGAAGGAGGAATCCTTCTCAAAGGTTTACTGTTTTATTGAGGCAGAAGTTGCAGGGACAGAGATGCTGTGAAGGATGATATTTTCCACATTGCTTTTTATTCCATTGTTAATATGTAAAGAATTTTTCTGCTCTCTGACTACAGAGTATTTAAAATAAGAACACATTTTATTAATTGAGCATAAAGCTTGGGTTGGGGAAGGCATCCAGAAGGTCTTTTTGTTATAGAGTTTTAGGCATAAGTGGGTAAGGGAGGTTCCAATGTCTCACTCCCTGAATGTTGTATTTCTTAAATTTGCTGAAGAAAGGAACCAAACCTCCAGCCTCCAAATATCTTTTCCACTTTAAAGTAATTTTCTTGCCTTTTTTCTTTTACTCACCATAGCCCATCTTTTTCATATTTGCCTTTCTGTTCACATTGAGAGGTGCCTGGCCCTAAACCTACACATAGCCCCAAACCCTATGCCAGCAGGCATGGAGAAGCTGCAGCTGCAAGCATCAACCCTCAGGATGTGGATATGATGGTAACATCAAATGTGAAATCTGGTTACTGGCTGTGAATTTTTCTCTTGGGAAAGGTGCTAAGCATCCCTCCTTAAGCAATGTGGTGTGTCAAGATTTCATGACAGGTCATCTCAGCATCTGGGACTTTGCTTTTAGCAAAACTGCTAGAACAGACAGGCAGTGCTATATCATATGAATGGAAAACAGATCTTAAAACTACCTGATAGTTAATAGGCATCTAAACATATTTGACTGAAGCACTCAAATGTCTTTCAAACTATAGGAAGAGAAACTGAAATAGTCTAATCATCGGGACACAGGTATTTACAGGGCAGTGACACAGTGAATGGCCATAATTTCTAAATAGCTGGAGACACTTCTCACTGGGACCTTCTGGCCAAACCCATGCAAGGTACTAATTCTGATGCCAATCCCAGTAAAGGAAGTTTCTCTTAGTCTGAAGGACAGGACAACAGAGAGAATGGTTGTGTCTGTGCCAGCTCAGCCATAGCTGTTCCAAGCTGTGGAGAAATCACTACACTTCTCTGTGCCATAAGCAAGAACGAGGCTTGAGATGACTGGATATTGGCCAGGACGCTCCAGAAGAGGCAGTTTTTAGGATGACAAAACTCTTTTCAATTATCACTTTTCATTACTTCTTAAAATATCTGCCAATGACATAATATTGTGATACAGCTTCTTAAAATCTCCATCATGCAATTTCTGGCACAATGGTGACCCTGGCAAGTTTCTCAGACAGGAGGATTTTGTTCAATATCTCTCTGCTGTGTATCAGTTTGTCGTGAAACGTTGAACATGTGTTGTTTAATGTCAGGCAGAAGCACAGCTTGGCTACTGCTTATGCTCCTTCACCATTTTCCTTCTCATCATAGCCTGCTCATTTCCTGAGCAAGTGCTCATTTCATTTGTGTGCTTGCAGTAAGCACCAAGCAAAATCTACCCATTCTAACAGAACCTCTCAGGAAAAACAACAAAATTATAATTTTATGACTGATGAGTTTAAAAATACCCCAGGAGATGTTGCTGGCAACGTCAAAAGCAATACTGTGATGAATGATGACTTTCTGTTTACCTGCCTCTGCAAAACGTGTTGAGATACATCCTCTAGCAGAAGTATCATCTCCTTTGGGATTATGGAGGAGACATGCTAAACACTCACTTCAGATTTAATAGAGATGGAAGCTTTTCCCAAGTAGTAGTAGGTCTCATATATACATATATACATACATACGTATATATATATGTGTGTGTGTGTGTGTGTGTGTGTGTATAGTACTATAGTACTTGTCGGTAGCCACCAGACTTCTGTACTTGTGATTTCTGTATGGTTTAATTCCTTTAGAATAGGGGAAAGTGAAGATGTTTGGACTTTGCAAGATCCAAGAATACAGGCATCTGTGACACTGGTGAAAGATGAGTTCTAAATATAATCCTCTCAGAACTAGAGACAGATAATAATGACAACCAAAGATGCTTGTTTTCTAATAACAAATGGCAACTAGATTAAGATATCAGGTCACCCATGCCCAGAACACTTACTCAAGTCTTTAATTTTCTAAAGTTCAACTGGCAGCAAATTAAACCTCTGTTTGAATTATTTTGATGTCTTTGGTATTAATCCTTGTGGCACGCAGTAAATATTCTTTTTGAAAATGCAGTTCAAATTATTCATCCACCAAAAAATATTCAAGCCACAGTTCTGAAAGTCTGCAAATATTTGAAGTGACTTGTAGTCATTTGACAAATTATCTTCCAAAAACATCTGTGCTTAAATTCCCTGCTAAGGTAACACACACTGCTTCCTATCAACAGCTTCTGCAAATTACTTTCTTGCACTAAGAAACCAAACACACAGAAATGCCATTATTCTAAAGCTAAAAGACATAGTGAAAACACATTCTGCAAAATGACATCTAGGTAGTAGAGCTTTATTTATAATTGTGAAATAAATATCAGTTGATCAACACCAGGAGCACCAATTTCTGTCCACCATTTAGGTGAAATTTCAGCTGCCTAACTCATTATCAGCTTGCAGCAATGCCTGCTAATCAGTTGCAGTCACATTAGACAAAATACAATTCATCTGATATGGCAGTAATTAAATCATACTCCGGGGAAAAGATAATGGTGAATTATAAGATATCTTGAGAAATTATAATAATTACTCCATAGGGGTTCTATTCTACTAGAGTTTAAATACTTCTAAGACTTTGTAGAAAATGCTTTATTTAAAAAAAAAAAGCTGCTAAAGATAAAAGTAAACAAAAACTAAATGCTGTTTATCTTATCAATCACTCACATTTCTGGCACTATTGCAGCTATTTTGCTTTAACATCATCCCCAAAGTGCTTTAGCTTGTCTATGGAAGCCACTAGATTACTCAAGTGAATTCATGACTCTGACTGATTGTGGCTTGATAGCTCTTGTGTAGATGAGAAGGTTGGCCAAGGCCAAGAGCACTGAGCCAGAGGGAGAGGCTCCCCCTGGGAGTGCAGTGAGGAGCTCAGTATCTAGAAAGGGCATCTAAAGTACAGAAAACAATAAAGAGCTAGGAAAATCCAGTTTAGGAGAAGGAAGCAGAGGCCAAATCCAGCATTTCCTAATTAAATTTAAGTTATTGTAACCTGCAAAAAATAATGAGAGAATTGTCTTGAGTCCTGGCTCTGTTGAACAGCACTGCATCTCTAAGCTCAGCATTCAGGATGCCAGTAGGAATTATGGATCTCCTCTTGCTCTGTTAGTGTCAGTTTGGGGTTTTTTTTTCCTCTCTTGGTTTCTTTCAAAGCAATACTAAGTATTAAGAAATCTGAAAATTGGATAAGACATTCTTACTCATGGAATTTTTGTAGTGTTTTAATAACAAGTAAATTCACTGGATTCATATTAGTATTTGGTATTTTATATAATGTGTAAAATGAATGTGAAAGAAAAAAAATGTGTCTTCTGTCAGTGCTTATTGGAATGAATTTGAGAAGCTCAGATCTTACCGTGCCTCATTTGGTTTTTTTTATAGAATCCTTTTCTGGAAAAGAAATCAAACTTGACTGTTTCTAAGACCTAGAGCTCTGAAAGTATTTCCCACCTTTTCTTTCTCTGGTACAATGGGCAATTTGTGACAACTACCACACAACTTTCAGACAAGCACTTTGTGACCCTGGTGATTCACTACTACTAACTCTGTCAGTTTGGTTTAAAATCACTTCAATTAGCATTTCAATGTGAGATGATTCCTCTTTTTGGTAAAGTCTGATCCAAATATCCACTTTGCTCTTCTGCTGTGTCATTGCTTACCCTGAATTAATGTCCTTTTACACTTCGATTATCCATCTAATTCTTTGGTTGTTCAAAGGTAAAAAATGGTTAAAGCAAGTTAGAACGGATAGTCCAAAAATGTGAAAGTGTTTCTCCAATTGTTTGCTTTCCAGCTTTATGAAGTAATGTGTTTCTGTGGGACTCTTCTCACATAATTTAAGTGTATTTTCAACCTATAAAGAGCTGTTAGAACTCAAAACTATATCATCTCCTTATGAAGAATTGAATTTTCCTAACCCTTTTTTATGACAAATACAAATAAAGAGAAACTTAAAATGAAAGAAAATACAGTAGAGTTCAAACAGGGTTGAATATTTGATATCAAATTAAAAATTCCATGCCATGACCTTTTTTTAAGAATATAAAAGAAATTCAGCACACTTTCTTCCTGAGGTTCCCCTCAGGAGATGAATGCTTTGCAAATCACATTCCCCTGATGATACAGGAGCATTTCACATTGCCAGCAGCTAGGCTGGATCTGGCTTATTAATATGACATGATAATAGGTAAGTTCTAAAATAAGCATACCATTTCGTAGGTGAAACTCTGTGCAATTTATCAGCACCTGTAGTGTCTGTGAGATAGCAACCATGCCATAAGGCTGCACTGCTAGCCAGATAATGGACATCCAGCAAGTCCAGGGAGATAAGAAACAGGTGTGGGCAAAGTGGGGACAGCCCCTGTCCCACCAATGTGTCAGCCAAATGCTGTGCTACTTCCAGTGTCAGCATTTTGATGCTGACTGCGGATCCATGAGCACTAGCAGTGCCAGAACTGGGCTTCCTCTTAATTCTACAGCTCCACCAGGAAGGCTGGATAACTCCAAGGAGAGACACACATGTCTAACTCTGCCAGGAATACAGAGCCATGTATACACTTATGCTGGGTGCTGTGGACTCTCCTAGCATGAAGAGTCTTCTCTTCCACTTCTACTTTTCTCAAAGGGTCCCCCATTGCCACCTAAAAAAAGATTATTTGCTTTAATTAATGGCCATGTTCTCTAGGCTGATGCATGATTCCAAAGCGCTATAACTGTGATAGATGGCAGGCCATCGAAACACATTTGCACCCAGAGAGATGGTTATTGGTTGGCCCACACAATGAATAATGAAGTGTTTTAAATCTGAGGAGGTGATGAGCAAATTTTTAAATGCCTGAAATCCACACATGGGAAGAACCAGGAAAGGATGGGGCATAGCACACACTGGATGGCTCACTCACAGTATGCACAGATGCTGAGGTTTGTTCCTCACATTTCTTGGGCCTACTCATATAATAACTGTTTGGAAGTACAAGTATCAAAATGCAGAGAGAAATCATTTGCTTCAATATTTTTGATTCAGGAAACTTCAAAAGAAAACCTGATCAAAGCAGCACAGATAAATGTCTGTAATATTACCCTGACTGATCTCCTTCTGAATTGCTAACATACACATTATGTGCTGAGAGCACCCTTCTTCCTTCAGGAGATCTAATATGTATTTGTACATGCTTTCAGATTGCCAAAGCTGATTTTCCCCAAGTCTTTTTTCATTAAATGCATACTTTCTTCCAGCTGTTACTGAGTTGCATTCACTGTTCTGGAAGACCCCCAGATCATCAGGGCTGGTGACTGAAAGGAGTGTTGACCGCATTGCTCACATTTGTCCTGGTGACAAACTGCACACCTACAGGAATGGGTTCACCATTCAACCATTTAATAACCTCCCAACTTGACTTGCTCTTCAGGATCTTTCTGTTTTTAGGGGGTTGTGCATGACACGCGCAAAAATACATTTATTTTTTTTTGGATATGGGGCATCAGGTAGTAACACTGATGTGAGGTGGATACAAATTTTCACTTGCAAATTAAGTCTCTGACATTTATTGCCAGTGACTTCATACTGCTGAGTCATGTTTTCCCTATTTTCAAATCTTTTAATTCTTAAATGACAGTCCAGCTCAATTCTCAGTACCAGTTCTGTACATCTGACTTGCCTATAAGCAGCTAAGTATCATTCAGTCCTAGAAGCCAGTTCTCTATTTTACACTCCTTCCTTTTTTTCATTTCATGTTAACTCTGGTAGCAGCCATGGCTTAAAGCTGTGGTGGCTATGAAGCATGGGTGGGTGCTGGAGTGATAGACCCCAGCTCTGGCCCACAGTTCAGTGGGGAGCACAAGCTGCTTCACTTTTTCATCCCTCTGCAATGCTCTAATAAATGAACTTGGGCTTCCAAATGGGAACCTCTGTGTAATATTGGGGGGCAGAATAAAACCAAGCCTGGGCACAAGCACGAATCACATCTGCTTTCATCCCAGTGATGGGCAGCAGGCTGCAGACTGCCAGGATGCACTCAGCACATTTAGCACACAGAGGGAAGCTCAGGTTTCTCTTTCACTAACAGGGTCAGTCTGATCTTTCCATACCCTTCTCCAGGGTGCGGGGAACTGGCACATATTCCTCCTCCTCCCCACAGCAAGATGTCAAAATCTGTCTCTTGAATCTGGGTATCCCATGTCACCAGCCAAGCTGTGCAAGCAAGTGTTGCTATCAGGGCTTCTTTGTGCCTGGGCAGCCTCCCAGGCAGGGCTTCCCCAGCATGCCTGGGGTTTTGGTGTGCCCCTTGAATTGCAGGGCCCTTTGAAAAGGGTTAGAAATTTCATTTGAGCCTTTGTTCTGCATGAGACACAAGTTTCATCCTCCACACTTCTTCCATACCCATACCCCTTCATCAAAAAGCAAAATGAGCATCAAGGAAAATGCTCTTGTGTTCAGGTGGCCATACTAGTTAGCTCAGGGATGCACGGATTGTCAAAGGCTAACGAGGCTTGTTGGTGAAAACGTCTGGGCTAAATTTTCTATTGTGTGGCTTCAGCCCAGCCTGATAGGGCAGTGCATTCTGCCCTTGCCTGCTCAGCCTGGGGCATCAGGGAATGCACCTTTCTGCCAGGTCAGTGGCAGGCAAGGCTCTGCCTCCTGCCATCCCCAGCTCCAGAGGGAAGCTCTGCCTTGTCAGGGAATTCAGAGATTTCAAGTCCAGTCCTCAGCTGACCTCAGGGGTGTGCTGCACTATTCTTGCCTGCAGCAGCCTTGTTTTAATTAGAAGCTGAAAATTAGACAAAAAGAAAACCTGAACACCCTATCTTCAAAGTCTCACCATTTACCTTAGGCTTAAATTTTGTGGTTTAATTGACTCCTGGTGAGAAGCTGAAATGTTAATGGTTAATGACTTAAAACAATTGCCCATTTGTGGAAGGGCAGAGTGCTTTGCAGTGGCAGAGTTTGCAACACTCCTGGAGATGAGGTTTGAGTGTGCAGTGGCAAAATTTGTGATCCAGGTAAGGGAGAACACAAGGCAGAGGGGTGAACACTCACCCAGAGACTATGAGATGTACTTTGAGCCAGGTAAGAGGTAGATCCTGAGAGGCGGGACTGTCATTTTCATCATACCAATTGTCTTCGTCTACCTCTCCCCCACTCCCAGGAAAGGTCATACTCACATGGGACTTCACATTCACACATAAGGCTACATTGACATGAGAGGCAGCTTTAATGTCTTAGAAGGTGTCATAAACCATCAAAGACCTCTGAAGTGCCCCCAGACGCATTTCTGAGACCATCCACCAGAGTTCTGAAAGCTCCCCACCCTGGGAAGGTACCTGGGCATTCCCACCTAGACTGGAAGTATATTAACCCATTGAACTCTGTTTCACAACCTCTCCCCACCCCTGACAGATCAAGACTGGGAGCATCACTTCAACAAGACTGTGAACATCACTTTGCAACAATCAAGTCTTGTCACAAGATCTATGGCTGGTGATATCTTTCTACTCTTATTCCTTCCTTCCTTCCTTCCTTCCTTCCTTCCTTCCTTCCTTCCTTCCTTCCTTCCTTCCTTCCTTCCTTCCTTCCTTCCTTCCTTCCTTCCTTCCTTCCTTCCTTCCTTCCTTCCTTCCTTCCTTCCTTCCTTCCTTCCTTCCTTCCTTCCTTCCTTCCTGCCTTCCTTCCTTCCTTCCTTCCTTCCTTCCTTCCTGCCTTCCTTCCTGCCTTCCTGCCTGCCTTCCTTCCTTCCTTCCTTCCTTCCTTCCTTCCTTCCTTCCTTCCTTCCTTCCTTCCTTCCTTCCTTCCTTCCTTCCTTCCTTCCTTCCTTCCTTCCTTCCTTCCTTCCTTCCTTCCTTCCTTCCTTCCTTCCTGCCTTCCTTCCTTCCTTCCTTCCTTCCTTCCTTCCTGCCTTCCTTCCTGCCTTCCTTCCTGCCTTCCTTCCTTCCTTCCTGCCTTCCTTCCTGCCTTCCTTCCTTCCTTCCTGCCTTCCTTCCTGCCTTCCTTCCTTCCTTCCTGCTGTTATAAATGCAAAGGCAGATTTGGGTTAAATAAAAACAATTTATTATAAAACAATTTTTATAAAAAAATAAACAATGAGGGAAAACCACAATAAAACAAACAGCGCAGCGCTGGGTGGACAGGGGTCTATACCCAAAGGTATAGGTGTTCCCAAATCCACGAAGGAGGGTAAACTGTCCGGGGTTTTTATAGGGATTTTTAGCCTTGAGGCCAAATTCCAGGCAGGCACCATTCATCAACAGTCCTTGATTGTCGTATGAATTGATTTCCTGGCATTGGAGAATAGAGTCGAATGAACGTCCGGACCGAGTCTCCTCATATGTAAAGAAATTCTGAGTGGCTCTTGTGGTTCAGGCCATCCGGATGGGATGGCTGGATCCGGGTTGGAGCCGATGAATATTTCGGTTGGATTTTTCCTTTTGTTTACTTGATGGCTTCCCCCAACGGTAGCCCGCAAGGCGAGGTGTTCGGGTCCGGTGATGAATATCTCGTCGGTGCTTCTCCGTTTTGGCTTGATGTTTCGTGTCCTGCCTATTCTTCCCCGTTGATGGTCACCGAGCCTGTCCTTGTCAGTTTGAGGAGTTTTTTTTTCCTGTCAGCTTGATGGGCCGCGTCCTGTCTATTCTTTTGTTGATGGGCGCCGGCTAGGATCGTTATCCTTTGAGTGGGAATTCGTGGCTAGATCTGGGAAGGGCTTGTGTGTCATACTGTACTTTATATTTTATAGTATTGTTATATACATTTATTTAGATTTTTACGAATTTTTTACAAGTTCATTTCTCACAGTCCCCCGCCTAATAATTCATTACATTAAAAATTCGTGTTATTTCATCCAATTCTGCAGGGGAGGACTATAATTTTTTTACTCACATTCATCTTCTTCCCAGTCTGTTAACGAATTCTCACTATATGCTTGTGCCAGGTTATATTTATTTTCAAACTTCTTTAAGGCTTTAATCACATTTTCGTTTTCTTTTTCCTCCTCTAATTTCATTAGTTTAGAGAGAGGAGTAGGTCTCCCTTGCGCTTTCTCAGGATCAATTGGAAGTGTGGCAATCTGCATTCCTTGCACAACAGAGTGAATTAGTCTGATGAAGCAAGGAATTAAGCAGGGAAGGAAAATGATTCCGGCAACTGAACAAGTGATGAAAAATACTAGCTTCTTCCACCAAGCCCCTTGCCCGAATATCTGGTCCCACCAGGAGGCTTGTAGGATTGAATTCCATTTTTGGACTGGCACATGAGCTACCTTTTTAATTTCAGCAGCCAATCCTTTTATTGTTTCTCCGTAATCGTCTATTTCCATACAACACTCGGATTCGTTGTATCTGCCACACACTCCTCCTTCCTCGGCTAGCAAATAATCGAGAGCTAGTCTGTTTTGGTACACAAAAGCTCTCATTTGTGAATGTTGTTTGGCTAGGAGTTCTAGGGCTTCTGAAGTGTGGTTAGAAACTATCTCTACCACCGCTTGTAATCTGATAAGTCTGTTGAGGAGATAAATGGGGGTTCTGTACCCCCAGCTGCCATCGTTTGCCCAAGTAGCGGGCCCGTAATATTGAATGATCCTTTCGGCAGGCCATTCTTCCTCTTTTCACTTTTGGTTGCCTCCCGCTATTGGTAGTTCCCGTTTTAATTCCTTCCTTTGTCTGTTTAATGTCTCAAAGAGAGGGGCTCCCAATGATTTACTCTCTGTTTTAGGTAGAGTAAAGAAAAAGGGCCGAATTATTCCAAGTGTGCAGGATCCTTTCCATTTTCTGGGTAGCTCGCTATAAGCTTTTTTCCCACATATCCAATATATACTATCAGGAGCTTCCCAACCCTTGTTCAACTTTGCCGGATCATCCCAATATTCCTTTAATCCTATTAGCTCATGGAAGGGATTGGCCCCAGAGTTTTTGTACCAGCAAAGTCCAATTATTTCCATCCATTCACAGTTATTCCCCCGGGAGCGACTCCAATAGCCCGCGGGTGGTTCAGGTTGCCAGGTTTTAGTCTTGCTTTCCGAATTCACCGTGAGTGTGCTTACACACGGGGTATAGCCTACTAAATCAGTGTATTCTTTTCCCTCTCTGCTAATGCAGACAGTACCGATTATTCTTTGGTCTATAACCCATCCTTCTGGTCTTTGTTTTGTTTTTGATATTTTAGAGCTTTCCTATTTTAGGAGTTGCTCTGGGGTAAGTCCCTCTCCCTTCCAAGGCCATCTTTCAGCTGATTTTAACCCACCACAGATCCAACAGTTAGATAGACCTAATTCTGTGGCTATTTCTTGCATTAGATCTATAAAAAGATTCTGGTTGGGGTTTGGCAACCCCCAATTGCTGTATTGTTTCTCTAATTGCTCATAATGTTCACTAAGAGAATTAAGCCTTTCCTGTTCTAGCCTCTTTTTCCGAGCCTCCGCTTCTCGCCTCCTTAACTCTAGGGTTAATTGTTTCATTTTGTTTTCAGGGTCCACCCCTTCCTCATCCCGGGAGAAGCAGAATACTGGGTCGAATTGCAAACATACCCGGTCATCATTATTTTTTAACAAATCAAGGATTATCGGTTCATTATTAAAAAAAGCTTTTTCTTCATGTTTTAAATTTCTTCCTTCCCAATATACCTTCCCTCCCATGGTACACATTTTCAAATTCGCTTTATTGTAACATAAAGGATTAACCGTATAATATGCCAAAAAGGTGGATTGTCTTTTCCCCCCTATCCAGACCGTTTTGTTACATTGACTGCAAATTGGAATTGGGGAAATCACTCCCACTTCTCTCCTATACCTGAAATGGGAAGTTTCAGTCTTTCTTTTTATAGGAGTTTTAGACTGCCCGTCCTTAAGACTTGCCGCTGGGTGATAACACCAGACCTCCCCTTTTAGTTCACATAGATTATACTGAGTGCCATTGGAAATACAAAACCCCCTTTGTTGTTCTGGAGGACAATCGATTATTCGTCCGGCATCTGTGTTGGTCTGGCACCGTTTACACTTCTCTAGGGGAGGATCCCCCAGAGGCACCTCGGGGCTCATTCCCTTGGTCAAGCACATGGCTAGATTCAGGAACATCAGGATTCCCCACCGGTGTATCCCTCTGCCTTGCCCTTCGCCCGTATAAAAATATACGGCGGGGATTACCATCTTCCCGGCAGCAGGGATATTCTTCAGGGGCCCTTGTAGTTCTTATGGCGTATCTCCTTTTAAAGGTAGCCCACCGAGACGACTTAATCGTGTCTGTCCTGCACGGTACTTTTACTGTCTTTCGGCACTCAATTTCCAAAGCCTCTGCCTTGGAGTCTAATTTCCCTCTTATCCCCTTTTGAAAAAGTAGGAACCACTCAGGAGAGTCGAGTTCCAACAATCCCGCCCTGGTGGCAAGTATTAAGAGACGGCTAGTCAAATCCTGTTCTTTTTCTAGACACTTTGTGCACAATCCTTTAGGTTTGTACCCTCCCAAACAGTGGGTTACCCAAATCTGATCACAATAGGCGCACTTGAAATGGATAAACGGAAAACAATTACATTCAGGGTGTATACAACTTATCTGATCGTTACTGTTCATTTGTGGTTACGCTGTATTCTGATCTTTAGTTCTCCCGGAGGGGTGGTGACTTTCCACTTGGAGGTGTCGTATTCCTTCACTTTCTTTACCCGAGACGAGTGGGTCCAACCTTTTTCTGTGGTCCGGACAGCTGTGTCGGTGGTCAGGAGAACCAGGAAAGGTCCTTCCCAATGGGGGCTGAGGGGAAGCTCCTTCCACGCTTTGACGAGGACTTTATCCCCGGGCTGTATCTGGTGTATTGCAAATCCCAGTGAGGTGCTTTGGGGAATCAGTCCTTTTTTTCGTAGTTCCTGTAAATTTTTGTTGATAGCAATGAGATATGGTTGTATTTGTACATCCTCCACTTGGGGGTGTCCCACCGGCATTCCATGTTTGTATGGCATTCCGTATAACATTTCAAAAGGGGACAGACCCGTTTCAGAATGAGGCATTGTTCTTATATTTAGTAAAGCAAGGGGGAGACACTTAATCCATGACATTTTTGTCTCTATCATGAGTTTAGACAGTTGGGATTTAAGTGTCTGATTCATTCTTTCCACCTGTCCTGAACTCTGAGGATGCCAGGGAGTGTGGTATTGCCATCTGATACCCAGAGCTTCTGAAGTTTGTTTTATAATTTTTGAAGTGAAATGAGTTCCTTGATCCGAATCAATACAGTCCACTATCCCATACCTAGGGATGATTTCTTCCAATAAAATTTTTGATACTGTTTGGGCCGTAGCCCTTGCCCTAGGGAAGGCTTCTACCCAGTGCGTAAGTTTATCAACTATTACTAATAAGAATTTATATCTCCCGATTTTTGGCAATTCGGTGAAGTCCACCTGGATTCTCTCAAATGGTCGGTATGAGAGAGGCCGCCCTCCCCAAACGGTTTGTTTGGAGTTGGATTTATTTACTTTTTGGCAAACCACACACCCCTGTACCTCTTGTTTGGCAATTTCAAAAATCCCCTTGCATCCAAAAAATTTCAGGAACTGATCTGCCAGCGCCCGAGTTCCCCAATGGGTCTGTTTGTGTAGCCTTTGTAACACTCTCCTTGCCACTCCCCTCGGGATCAGTTCCCTCCCATCAGGTAACCACCATTTTCCCTGTTTCATGACTCCTCCTATTTTTTTGAATTCTTCAATCTCTTTCTCTGAAGGGAGCATGGGGATTTCAGGGGATTCCTCCGGAGTCACCTCGGGAATACTTACGGTAAGCAGGGCTGCTCGTTTTGCCTCTTTATCGGCTAAGTTGTTACCTCGGGTTTGAAACTGCAACCCCGTCTGGTGTCCTTTTACATGGACAATTGATATTTCTCTTGGCCCCCGGACCGCCTCTAGAATCTGTCTGATTATTTCCCCATGAATTAGATCTTTTCCTTTGGTATTTATTAGACCCCTCTCTTCCCAAATTTTTCCAAAAGTATGTACCACACCGAAAGCATACCGTGAGTCTGTGTATATGGTCCCTCTCCTTCCTTTCAACCTCCGGAGGGCTCTTAGGAGAGCATAGAGCTCGCAAGCTTGTGCAGACCAACTTGCTTTCAAAGGTCCAGATTCTACAACTTCCCCAGATGCACCATTTATTATCGCATATCCTGATTTTCTTTTTCCCTCAATAATTCTCGAGGATCCATCTACAAACCACCTTTCTCCCCCTTCTAACTCCTGATCTTCTAAGTCCGGTCTTATTCTGGTCTGCAGCTCCACGATTTCTGAACAGTTATGAACTAATTTCTCTAAAGGTTCACCGAATAAAAACTGAGCAGGATTTTGTGCAGAGGTAGTTTTTAATTCTAAACCGGGTGAACTGATTAAGATGGCTTCATATTTCAGGAGCCTGGAATCAGTCAGCCACTTCTCTGCTTTTTGCTGCAATATGTTTTTCACATCGTGGGGAGTGTAAACTACCAGGGGAGGAAAAGTTATTTTCCTTGCTTCTCTTATTAACAGAGCCACTGTTACAATTGCTTGTAAACACGTAGGCTAACCCCGACTGATTGGATCTAAGATCTTTGAAGCCTATAGGCTTTCCTTTGTCTGCCCATTCCTGAGTCAGGACTCCCTGTGTTGTTTGTTTACTCACATCCACAAACAACTGGAATTCTTTATTTGTATCTGGTAGGGTTAGTACCGGGGCAGTCATAAGGACAATTTTTAATTTCTGAAAATTGGAATCGTCCTGTTCAGTCCACTTTAGTCTATCAGTGTTTAATCTTTCATATAAAAACTTCACCTTTTCACTGTAACCCTCAATCCACTGCCTGCAGTATCCCAGGAGCCCCAGGATTTGTCTAATTTGCCTTTTTGTTTTTGGTGCAGGCAATGCGAGGATGCCTGCTACCCTCTCCGGGTCTAATTTTTTCTTCCCTTGGGATATCCAATGTCCGAGATATTTTATTTCAGGCTCTGTGAATTGCAGCTTGGATTTTGATACTTTCAAACCTTTCTTTCCTAGGAAGTTTAACAAGGCAATCGTGTTTTTTTCTAACGCTTTCTTCAGTTGGTCCAGCTATTAGCAAATCATCTACATATTGCAAAAGCTTTGTATCGCCCTCTAAAGTAAATTGGGTTAATATTTGTTCTAAAGCTTGTCCAAACAGGTTCGGGGACTCCACAAACCCCTGGGGGAGGACCGTCCACCTTAACTGTTGTTTGCGGTTTGTTTCTGGGTCCTCCCACTGAAATGCAAAATAATCTCTGCTCCTCTCATCCAGAGGGCAAGTCCAGAAGGCATCTTTTAAATCAATCACACTATACCACACATCTTCTGGTGAGAGTCTATTTAGTAAAGTATAGGGGTTGGCCACCACCGGGAATCTAGTCCGGGTCCTAGCGTTTACCGCTCGTAGGTCCTGGACCAATCGGAAGCTGCCATCCGTTTTCCTTACAGCCAGTATGGGGGTGTTGTGTTGGGACATGCAAGGCTCCAAAGTTCCTCCTTTTATGAGGTCATCAATTATTTGTTTTAACCCCCTTCTCCCTTCCATCGGGATGGGATATTGTTTGATTCTTATAGGGTCCTCGGAGTTCTCGATTTTTATTTTGATAGGTTTTATATCTAGCTTACCTACCTCTCCTTTTGAATGCCATACTTTAGGGTTAATTCTCTCTTCATCTTTAGGAGTCAACCTAAATATTTTCACCACCAATTCAGAGTTTTTAATCAAGATATTTATTCTTAAAGCAACAATCATGTCCCTACCCAGTAAATTGTAATCTGCTTCCTCTACTAATAGCAAATTCCCTAAGCAAATTTTATTTTCAGATTCTATTTCCACATCTTTTATTATAGGTACTTCAAAGGGGTCTCCCTTTGCACCGATTACAAAAACTTTTTCTCTGCTTGCCACACATCCGTATGGTAATTTTTGCAGAGTACTTCTTTCTCTGCCCCAGTATCTACAAGAAAACTTACTTCTTGTCGTTAGGGGCCCACTTTTAATTTTATCAAGGGCTTCTTGGATGTTCTGGTCTCTAAATTAAAGAGCCCCTGACACTCTTAATCTTCTTGAAAAATTTTCTCATCTTTTATTCTTTGTTTACAATTCCGCTGAACGTGTCCTACCTTTTTACAGTAGTAGCATTCCAGGGGCTCTCTCCGTGGGGCCGGGGCTGCCCAGTGAGAACCTCGACTTTTTCCGGGTAGTGTTTTTAAACTTACCCTGCATCTGTTCTTGTTTCTGGATTTCTTTTACTGCAGTTACTAAAACCTTAGCCTGCAATTTCTGCTTCTCATCTTCTCTCCTCATGTATACTTTTTTGAGCTTCTCTTAGGAGCTCCTGGAGGCTTTTATCTTGCCACTCCTCGATCTTTTCTAATTTTCTCCTAATGTCCTCCCAAGATTTAGCAACGAATTGTGTTTTTTAACAGAACCTCCCCCACAGGAGAGTTCGGGTCAGTCTCAGAGTAAATCTGTAAACTTCGCCGTAATCTCTCGATCTATTCAGTGGGTGGTTCCTTTTTTTTTTTTTCTTGACACTCTCTAAAAACTTTGCTAATATTCTGGCCTCTAGGGACCGCTTCTCTTATACCTTGTACAATCATGCTCCTTAAATCCATCATGTTCTATCTGCTTTCCTCTGTTTGTGCATTCTAGCTCGGGCTTGCGCTAGGCCATTTCTGGTTACCTGGCATCCCCTGTGGATTGCGTCTGTCCCAGTCTCTGATCCCGGCTTGTTTAATCATTTCCTTTTCCTCCGGATTAAACAGTGATTTCAGGATTGCCATAAGATCGTCAAAGGTATAAATGCTACTCCTTAAAAATTCATCTAACCTCTCAGCCACTCCGAGAGGGTCATCTAACAACCGCCCCATCTCTTTTTTAAATGTTCTTACATTTCCAGAGTTAAGGGGGACATTCACAAAACTGATCACTCCAGGGGCCGTCGGTACTTCCCTAAGAGGGAACAACCGGTGCCCCTCTTCACTCTCTCCCCATTCATTATCTATCATTCTCGCTCTTAAACGGGTTCTACTTGCGGGAGGGGAATTGGTGATTGTGGGTTGCCTCCCTGTTATTAATGGTGGGAATTCTGCCGTCACCCGGTTGAAGGGAGGAGCCCCCTCCGTTGTATGGGAGGGTCCCGGTTGTGGCGGCTGGATCGGCAGGGGCGGATAGGGTGTTCCCCAGCCTTGCGCAGAAAAAACCTCCGAGGAGGTTGCTGTGGTTACGGTGTTTACAGGCGGGGAAAGGGGAAGGGCTGCCGGCATTGCTGCTGGCCCCGATTCTCCCGCTTGAGACACACGTATCTCAGTGGGTTGGTCTCGGGGGCCCAAGGGTGCTGTGGGCATTTCTTGATCTACAGAGGAAGGTCCCGCTGGTCCTCGATACGGGGGTGGTAAGTGATCGAGGGGTTCCCAGGACTCAGTTTTCGACTCACGTTTTTCTTTTTGCTTTATTGGAAATAGCCCTACTCTGACATTTACCCAGAGCTTGGCGTATTCCCTCTCCTCAGGATCTGAGGGGACTTTGTTCTCCACATAGGAGAACAACTTGTTACACGTCTATTTTTCAAATGTGCCTAACACTGGCCAAGTGAGGTGACTTCTCAACTCCTGTCCTCCCCAAACCTCTATACAATAATGTATTAATTTCTCCTTTGATTTCCCCTTCCTCTGGGGACAATCTTCCCAGTGTTTTAGCATCCACCCCAAGGGACTTTCCAGTGGGATGTCTGGTGATTCCTCCCCCTGATCGGAGGAATCTTTTCCTGTGCTTCTTCCTTGAAGCTTACTCTTTTTCTGCCCCATACTTCGCAAATATATTCTTACCTTTCTTCGACTTCTCCGTGAGTCGATATCAGTTTCTGCGTTGTGTACTTAGGAATCAAAATTTGCCGATACTCACCTTTCAGCGAGCTGAGCTGAGGTCTCTTGTAATCGGAACTTTTGATTCTTCCCTGGACCTCTCCCTGGGTCCGTTACTAAGAGGGTTTACCAGCCTCGAGCTCGACAAGACGTCCCTTCCCCTCTTAGTACCTTGCGATCAGTTCCCGAGACACCCTTTGGTCTCAGGTTTTACCAGTGTGTGTCGAGGGAAAAAAAAACTTTCACTCTGTATCGCTTCCTTCGCGGCCGGCCAATTCCCTCGCGGGAGGATGGAAACGCGACCTTGAAGTCCGCACTCGCTTCGTGATCAGATCACGTCTCACACACTCGCCCGATCGCCCGCTCAACCAGCAGTACTTACAGCTATTTTCCTGCGTGGGTGTCCCTTGTGCGCACTAGACGTTTTACGAGCAAAGTAAGCCGCGGCTCCCGAAGGCTCCGTGCCTTCCGAGCTCTCCGATCCGGATTTATCCTTTTTATTGTGGTTTTTACCTCCGCCTAAATTTGGTTCGGATATCGGAACGAACTACGGGGGTTCTTCACTCACCAGGCCGCCAAATTCAGCGGGGGTACCCGTCCCGGGCAGCGAGATTCCCCGCAGTTTCTCCGATCCGAGTCACAGCACCAATCTGTTATAAATGCAAAGGCAGATTTGGGTTAAATAAAAACAATTTATTATAAAACAATTTTTATAAAAAAATAAACAATGAGGGAAAACCACAATAAAACAAACAGCGCAGCGCTGGGTGGACAGGGGTCTATACCCAAAGGTATAGGTGTTCCCAAATCCACGAAGGAGGGTAAACTGTCCGGGGTTTTTATAGGGATTTTTAGCCTTGAGGCCAAATTCCAGGCAGGCACCATTCATCAACAGTCCTTGATTGTCGTATGAATTGATTTCCTGGCATTGGAGAATAGAGTCGAATGAACGTCCGGACCGAGTCTCCTCATATGTAAAGAAATTCTGAGTGGCTCTTGTGGTTCAGGCCATCCGGATGGGATGGCTGGATCCGGGTTGGAGCCGATGAATATTTCGGTTGGATTTTTCCTTTTGTTTACTTGATGGCTTCCCCCAACGGTAGCCCGCAAGGCGAGGTGTTCGGGTCCGGTGATGAATATCTCGTCGGTGCTTCTCCGTTTTGGCTTGATGTTTCGTGTCCTGCCTATTCTTCCCCGTTGATGGTCACCGAGCCTGTCCTTGTCAGTTTGAGGAGTTTTTTTTTCCTGTCAGCTTGATGGGCCGCGTCCTGTCTATTCTTTTGTTGATGGGCGCCGGCTAGGATCGTTATCCTTTGAGTGGGAATTCGTGGCTAGATCTGGGAAGGGCTTGTGTGTCATACTGTACTTTATATTTTATAGTATTGTTATATACATTTATTTAGATTTTTACGAATTTTTTACAAGTTCATTTCTCACACTGCCTTCCTTCCTTCCTTCCTTCCTGCCTTCCTGCCTTCCTTCCTTCCTTCCTGCCTTCCTTCCTTCCTGCCTGCCTTCCTTCCTTCCTGCCTTCCTGCCTTCCTTCCTGCCAGCCTTCCTGCCTTCCTGCCTTCCTGCCTTCCTGCCTTCCTTCCTTCCTTCCTGCCTTCCTTCCTTCCTTCCTTCCTTCCTTCCTTCCTTCCTTCCTTCCTTCCTTCCTTCCTTCCTTCCTTCCTTCCTTCCTTCCTTCCTTCCTTCCTTCCTTCCTTCCTTCCTTCCTTCCTTCCTGCCTTCCTTCCTTCCTTCCTTCCTTCCTTCCTTCCTTCCTGCCTTCCTGCCTTCCTGCCTTCCTGCCTTCCTTCCTGCCTTCCTTCCTGCCTGCCTTCCTGCCTGCCTTCCTTCCTGCCTTCCTTCCTGCCTGCCTTCCTTCCTGCCTGCCTTCCTTCCTGCCTGCCTTCCTGCCTTCCTCCCTCCCTCCCTCCCTGCCTGCCTGCCTGCCTTCCCTCCCCTCACATTTCTGAGTAATATTTTTATGCTTTTATATTGCCATATTGCTATAGACTGTAATAACTAAACCAAGACATAACTAAAGCAGCTACATACCTGCTTTCCATTGCAACCAAATTGTTCCAAAATAAACCTACAGATATATATATATATACATTTACAAACTCTGTTTGTTCAGTGTTGTCTCACACTAATCCACCCCAAGGGATCTATTCCCGAGAGCCTGGGCTCTTCAGGGATGGGTTGTACCATTCCTTCACAGGACAGTTTCAGGCAGGCAGAAGCAGTAACTTTATTTCTGTTGCAGAGTTGCTGGAGCACTTTCAGGAGCTGGGCTGTGACAGTCAGTGCTTGTCCCCGTGCTTGGGCTAGCTGGGCAGGCAGCAGGTTGCCGTGGGACTGAGTGAAAAGAGGAGCACTGCCCCATGGCCGAGGCCAGGACAAACCTGTACCCAAACCTGCTCAGCCTGTGGCCTGCATGTGATCCTGGGGATCACTGTTTTGCTGCTCTGCAATGGAGGTTTCCCTGCCATAAAATGAGGATAGATGACATTTTGCAGATGTCCAGCTACACATGCATAAACAGCAATCAGCACACTCAGCTCTCCCCTGCACCCAATTAACAGGTATTTTAATTAGCCCCTTCTTACTGCCTCACTCCCGCTCTCCAAAGCCTTGTGGACCTTCTTTGGGACAACATTTCTCAAATTACCTGTCCTCAAGAAAGCTCCCTGCTTTGGGGGAGGTGCAGACAGGCCTGAGGGTTGCTGCACTCACTCCCATCCCCACATTCCCCATTCTCCATGCTGCCAACAGCTTGTTTGTATGAGGCTATATTGAGTGCGTTTGTTCAAATGTACGCTCCCAACAAGGGCTATTTATCAAGCCTACAAGATTCAAAACTGCAAGACCCTGAATTTCATAGTCATTTGCAGCGTCAGAAGCTGCTAATGGCCCATAAAATTTAGCAACTTCTCCATAAGCTGCTGGTTAATGAAAAATCGGTTAAATTGTTCACAGATCAGCTGGCACGGTGCCCTCTGATTCACAGAATGCTTTCCCTGGCAAAGGTTACATTAACTGTGCTGGGAAAGAAGGGAAAGAAATTGAGGAATTTTGCTGGAAGCTGTGACTTTTCCTTGGTGGGATAAGGGCAAAGAATCCCCACACCAGCCGTGCAGGATGGGATCCTCTCAGATGTGCTGAGAGCGCTCTCAGGCATTGAGCCCAAGCTGCTGCTGTCAGGTTTAAAGTCAGGCTTTGTGACAGGAGAGGAGTTCAATTCAGAGGGGCAGTTTTGTAGTGATGGATGCACATTCAGTGAATCCCTATTCTGATTTTGAACTGAAACCACAAAGCTGACTTTCCCCTTTCTGGGACAGCTGCATGCTGAGCAATGGGGAGCCCCTGCCTGCACATTCCTGCAGCTCTTCGGGTTATGGAGGCTGAGTAAAAGGACATCACAGCACTTAGCCAGCCTCCTGCAGAGCCTGTTTTGCCTTGTATTGTCCCTGCTGTTGCTGCTGCTGCTGCTGTTGCCTCTCACAGCCACTGCTGCTGTACCTCAGGCCCATTTCATGACACACAGACACACTGTCCTGCATTTGGGTGCAGGACTCTGGCTGCAGCAGAGCAAGGATTTGGCATCCATACTGAGGGAGCAGTCTGATGTCAGAACAAATTAATGCTGCTCACCATACTGACATTGCAAGGCCTCAGCTGTCAGTGCTGGCATTTATGATGCTGTGTATTTTAACTAATTAGGCACTCACAGCCCAGCCGGTGCAACTCATCCATCTTGCAAATGCTGGGTGTTTTTGCACTGGCATATGCTACAATAATGAGAATCAATGTTGCTAATGACTTTGCACAGCCCATTTTTCAGTCACCTTTGCAAAGCCACATTATGCTAGGATTGCACAGAGGAGAAAACACTGGCCTTAAGATACAAAAGATGTGTTTCTGCAGGACAAACCCCAGACCTCTATTGTCCTGGCATGGAGCACTGTGGCAGAGGAGCTGCTCCCACCAAAGCAGACAGGAAACTCAGAGAAAGCAATTCCTATTGCAGGCACTAGAATAGATGAGATTTCTGAGGTTAGAGCCCTTAAATATATTTCACTGAATTTTCAGTCAGTCTTTCTTTTCCTTGGGCAAGATTTCAGGTTTTCTCTGTTGATGAGTAGCTGCCTCTTTTTCTCACTCCAATCTGCAAGTTAAATCTTTCCCTTTTCCCTGGTGGGTGAGCAGACATGGGGCCTGCCCATCAGGCTGTGAGGATGCTGGCTACCTTTCAGCAGTTAGGGGCTTGGAAAAGCAGGAGCTGCCTGAAGCAGTCAAGAGAAGAGAATTCTTTCCGTCACCTTCAAAAGTGCCATACCTTCCTCAAGAGATTTACCAGATGTTCTGATTAAGGCAGTTCAATTGCGGTGTTTAAAAGACTTTTCCACCTGCTCCCCACAATCTCTTCTCTGTGGGCTAGAGTAGCTCTAATTAAGTATTCCCTCCTGCTGCAAGGACTCCTCCCTCACCTTTCCAGAAAGCAGCACTGTACAGACACCCCCTGGGACTGCTCTGCAGAGGCTAACTCGTCTCTTCTTTGTTTTTTGTCCCCTGCAGTGGAAATCAAGATTCAGGGGACTTGAAACCTGGGTAGTGCAGACAGGAGAGCTCCTTCCCAAAGTCCTCCCTCCAGCACTGACCACCATTCAGAAGCCCCTGCCTGGCCTTGGGCAGCACCTGTTCTAGGTCTTTTCAGCAGCCACCACCCCCAGAAATGCTTTCAGTGTGTAGGGAGAAGCCTGGAGCCCCAGAACCCTTCCCCAGCCAGAGTTCAGTGTGACTCACCAGAGTGGAGACTCAGCAGTCCCCAGCTCACAGCAAAGCCCCACGCTCAGGTCAGGACGGTCTTCAGGGGTCTCACTCCAGCTGTCTCCTAAAGGGCTGATTCTGAGGGGAGGGACTGGACTGTGTGGAAGGCACGGAAATCAGAGCAAAGAAGGCAGACAACCCAGATGTAAAATTTGCTGCTACAAAACTTGGACTAATTGTGCACTTGTAAGGGGCTTCCTTGCTCTGGCACTGTGAAGAAAAAAAGCTCTAGCACTTCCCTTCTGGGGAGCCCCACAGCTCTGATTAAAAGATAATCAGATAGAAAAACCTTACTCCTCTTGCTGAAATAAATGGAAATTTACTCTGAGTCAGAGCATGCAGGAAGACCACCCCATAAAGGCCTCCATGCCCATCACTCCCTTTTCTGTCATATTCCAACAGAAATCAGCCATGGGTTTGCTTTAGTGTGCCCTAGAGATTCTGGCTCTTTACCTCTGAGGATCCCCCTAGTGCAGAGGGGTGTCTGGCAGGATCAATAAAATTCCATCCCTGGCCTTGAGCCCCATCACTGCCCCAAGGCACAGCCAGGCAGCCCCTCACCTCCTTGCTTGTGCCTTCTCACTGTCTAAGCCTCCATTCTTATTTCTCTTGACAGGCAGACTTCCCTGAGCTCCCCACCAGCTGCTGGAGCAGCTTCACCCCTCCTTGAAAAGGCCAAGATAGAAAATCTTCTTAAGCAAATCCTCTGCTGATAAGTGCTATTCAGATGATGGGATTAATATTTTCCCTATTTTGGAGGCACTCAAGCATGCAGGTGAATATATGCCCATTTAGCATGTTTTTGAGCAGTAAATATGCTTTCCCCCTCCGAAGGGCTCTCTGCCTTTTAACCCTCCCTGGATGACTAGATGCAAGCCTGGGATTTTACTGTCTCAGAAGTCAGCAGAGCCAATCCCCATAGTAACGGGGCATCCACGCATGAATCCGGAGCTGCAGCAGGTCCGAGTGCTGCACTGTGCAGTCCAGACACATATTCAGCATCAGGGTACATGTGTGTAAGTATATATCAAACCAATCTGTGCTTTCTCAGCCCATACAGTATGTGCACAAGACAGGTAATTGCTGGTAAGAACATGACCTCATTGATGTGCAGCGCTTGTGTGGGTGATGTATGCAGAAACTGCAAAAATGGCTAAAGAATTGGACACTGCTCCATCAAAAGTGCCTAAAAACAGCCTTAAAATGATCAGAGGATGATTTCCCAAGTTGTGTTGTTCAAACAGTTTATATTTGCATATTTTCCTCAAAAAATTTACTCCTTTAAAATGGGACCTGCTGTAGCCTTACCATTAATTTTCCTGAAAGGGCTACAAAACTGTGCAAGTAGCACCACCCACTGGCAAAGCTACAGACACAGGCAGGGAACAATTTTATTTTGCAAGCTTCTTGCACAGAAAAGCTGAACACAAATCCTAGCGATAGTGTTATAAACTTTGACTTAGTACATAGTATCTCTGCATGCTGATGACACATCTACTTTCAGTCCTACCTCTACAGCAATGGACAAGAATCAATGGCTGGTTTGGGAGCACAGGAGGTGGGCCAGCATCTTTTCTTTTGTTACTTCAAAGGGGTGCTGCATGTCACACAGGTGCAGATATTTATTTTATGTATTTGTGTCTGTGTTTGTGTTTATCTGCCAGAGACATGGATGGGCAACTGGGTCCATCATTTTTAAAACCCCAAGAACAATGTACCTTATTTTTAAAACTCCAAGGAAATCAGCCCCATTTTGAGGCATTCTTCTCCCCTGAGCTCTTCCTCATGATTGATAATCTGATGAGTGAGTGGCTTCACCATCCCATTTGTGAGGCAGCTGCCTTCAAAACTATTCATGTTCCTTTTATTGTGGCCAGTAGTTTCTCCCTTTTAACAGAGGACCTTTACAGCCGTGCTCCAAGCTGTCTATTCCTTCAGTACCTTGATTTATTTGGGAAACAAAGCATCAGTTCAGAGGCACTGCAGTGGCTTCAACACAAAGGTCCCTTTACAGCACTTTTTTCCAAGTCTGGCTTTGTTTTACAAACCCCTTTTCTTCCATCCCATGCTGTCTGAAAAATACAGTAATAGAACAGAAAAAAATTCAAGGATCTGGAAAGTTTTTGCTTAGGACAGGACTTACCTGCATTCTGTAATCTTTTAGGAAGTATCTGTACCTTTTGTTTTAGACCAACATCCATAAGGTGGTCCACAGCCACCTGCTCTGCAGGCTGGCTGGACCCCTTCACCCTGATTGTGGCCACCCCACAGGGCATTAGTCATGGTGCAGTGACATTATTTTTTGTCCTCTAACTGGAATGTGCTTTTTGGTGCCTAATCTCAAATGAATATGAAAAAGTCACATTTTAGAGTGTTTTCATTTAGAAGGATCATCTTGAGAAAGAAGATTCATTAATTAGTTACACTGGCAGTCTCTTTAATTAGGCATTGCTGAGTACCTTCAGTCTTTGTGATCTTTAGCATTCCTGGCTTGTTATACTTTATTTACATATTTTTTGGACACATACGTAATTCCTAATTAACACTGTAGACCCTACTCCAGTTATTTCAAGATGTCACATACTGTAGATCTTCAGGCATGCTTTCTGGATAGCTGCTGAATATAAATTACTCCTATAATCAGACCAGAAAACCTGCATACTGATTTTTTTTTTTTTTTCAGGTACAAGAACACCCACCAGAGACATCCAGGGGAAGGCAATGCAGTTTCCAGGTTTCAGTATGGGAGCAAATGAAAGGCACTTACAAAATGAAACCTTTCAAAAGACATTTCTGTCAGGAATTTTAAAAAGAGAATTTGCCTGCAGGGAAATCCTCTGACAGCAGGCTGTCAAAGGCACATCCCACCAGGGTGGTCTGCGGGAGAGAGCCGAACAGCACAGATCGTGTTGGGATTTCAGGAGACTCAGGCAAGCACAGTGTTTCTTATAGCAAGTGGAAGACAGAAGAGCAGGCATTCATGTATCAGACATAAGCCACAGCTCTCCAACAATAAATCTTAGCAAAGTGATATGTAAGGAAATACAGGGTGCTTCTCTACTTTCTTGGCATACCCCTACATTGGACTAAGTAGCAATTTACAGAAAGAATCTTCTTTTCTTCAACTGTGACCTTCTTTTGCATCAGTTTGACCAAATGCGTTTTTGTTAATGCCTCGACCTTGACTTCCAGCTTCCATCTACCCAATTTCTATTTTTAGAGGCAGTAGAAAGAATATTTTGCAGTGGGCAATACTGTAGAAAACAAATAACTTGTAGAGATGACAAGAATATTATTTCTCCTCTCTGACTAGCTTATCTGATCCTACCAAAACTCTGTTTCATCCTTGCTAGATTACTCTGATCTTTTGGCCCCAGTGTCATCCATCAGTGTAATACTCCCTGGTCTTTACACTTATTGGTAACGGTGATCAATATGCAACAATCACAGCACCTTTCTAAAAAGTCTGTGCTCTCTATTTCTCAAGACTTGCCCCCACTGCCTTCTATGGGTTTAAACTCTTCTTTAATAGGTGTTTAACTCCCCCTGAGATAAGGCTTCAGCTTATACTTTAGGGTGGCTGGCTACTGCCCTTGCACTAACAGATGATCACATAAATAAAACGGGTGCATATTTCTCTGCCACCTGCACAGCTTACACCACCCCAGTTCATAAGTGCATTATAAAGCCTGATGAATAGTCCCAGCAAAAGCACTACCTCTTATCCTCAGAAAGTACAAGGAAAGAGAAGATGATTTAGGTGTGCAATTGATAAATCCTGCCCAGACATTCCTGCAGAACAGAGCTGGAGGGTCTGGATTTGGTGATCTCCTCATTGCTGAAAGAAATGAAGTCCTGGTTAACACAGGGAACCAAGAGAGTGTGATACCCCTGCCCAGGTTACAGGGATCAGACTGTACCAGGGGAGCAGCAGTACTCCACAATTAATTATGCTGAGGCTGCTCTCCCTCTGACTTGTTAGCCACAAAGTATAGCTCTTTACTGCAGCAAATCTTTTAAGTTGTGGTAAAAAAAAAAAAATAAGTTCAGGCTTCTCATATATATACAGAGCTGCACCTGGCAGTTGCTTGGCAGAGGAGAAAACAGTGTCTTAGTAAATGAGAGCTGTAGGGAAGGGGTCACTCTGTTATCCTTCTCTTTTTCTAGTGTCCTGCTTTGGGAAGACTGGTCTGTGAGTGCAGTGATAACGCAAATAAGTAAATAATCCTGACAGGAGCAATAAGGATATTTTTTTTCTCTGGTGCATGAAGACATGAGATTTTGGCAGCTGACACTGCTGCCTGCAGTAGAAACTGCTTCTCCAGCTTGGTTTGGCACTGTGAAACAAAGCCAGGTCTTGTTTGAATCAGATACATCTCTTCTCAGAAACTGCAAAATCTGGGGTGACAAAAACTGTTTCAGTTGAGTGCTTGTGCTTGGCAATTGTCTGTCTCTAGGAAGAGATAGGTGCTGGTCTTGGCTTAAATTTCCTCACTGAGGTGCAAAGTTCTCACATCCCTAAGGCCTTTGGTTAAACACGGTGCAAATTTGTCCTTCTGCATGTCCTTCCCAACAGAGACAGGAGTGCCACATCTCCTGTACTTTCTGGAGGCACACATGATGTCCTGTGAGATACTTCATCTGACCAGTACAAGGACAGGGGAGGGAGAAGGGCAGGTGGCTGATGCCTGACCTGATTGTCCCTGTGCTGCAGTGTGTAGCTCTGCAGTACGGGAGGACAGCCGGTGCTGATTTTAGCAGAGCTTCCAGCGTTCTGCACCATAGATGGTGACTTTGTAGCCAGGTAAGAAGGAGATGGACTAGACAGACAGACAAGAAGGGACATGAAAATTGGCCAGACTATTGAACTTAAAGGACAGTGTTTCACTGTCTACCCAGGCACCAGAAACAGGCAGTGCTCCTTGAGGATCAATACTGGGGCTGGTATTTCACAGTGCCTTTGTCAGTGGCCTGACTGCTGGGACAGGATGTACTCTCAGCAAGGCAACATTGAATTAGGGGGCAGGTGAGTATGCAGAAGGACAGGGAGGACATTCAGAGCAGCCCCAACAAGCTGGAAGAGTATAAGTATGGACTAACTTGAAGAAGTGCAGCTCAGGGCCACTGAGGGGGTTAAGGGTCAGGAGCACACAATGTGTGGGAGTCTGAAGAAACAGGCATAGTTTAGCCTTGAGAAAAGTGGACTAAGAGGAACTGCACTGCTGTTCTACCCTGTTTGAAGTTCTAATCTCCAGTACCACAAAGAAGACAAATCCAGGCTCTTTACAGTGATACACAGCCAACAAGAAAAAGTTGCAGCATGGGGAATGACAGATTGTCACAAGGAAAGAAATATTTACAGTGAGAATGGCTACACATTGGAAAAGGGTGTCCAAATTGGTTTGGAGTCTCCATTTGAGGAGATGTTCAAAGCTCATCTGGGCAAAGCTCTAAGCAGCCTGCTCTCCTTTGACACTTGCCCCACTCGATGACATCCAGAGGTCCCTTCCAACCTAAATCATTATGTGATTCTATGTTTTTATGAGCTGACTTTCCCTTCCCATTAGAAATAAGTATTTAATCAAGTGATAGGACCAGCCTGTTGTATCTCAATATTTGCTGTACTTCACAGGGCAAAACCAGGCTAAAGGAGTGCAGTGATTGTGTAGCCATGCTTCCACACAACTTCATCTCATGGTAAAGAGAACCACTCCATCTTAGTCACCTGTAAGTGCCTCCAAACATAAACCTGCATAAAAATAAAATATGGCAGTGAATCTCAGAAGACACTTTCTCCCTGTAAAATCTGCACATGACACACTGTCACAAGGTTATATATGAAGATGATAGTAAACCTTTTTTCAGACTGATATACTACGTCAGTAATCCCAAAGAGCTGAAGTATTCTTTAGCTGGTTATCAGCATCCTACTATCTTGGGAAAACTCAGCTGATACTAAACATGTCATACTGTAATATATAAAGCCCAGCTCCCTATCTTGCCTTTACATTATAGTGCTCATAATTGTCAGTGAAGGAGAAGACCATTGGAAAAATTAACGGGTGGTATCAAAATGAGACCCATTATTTTAAGAAAGTTTCATATTTTAGAACACAGTCTCTCTAATGGAGAATTGCTCAGTGAAAAGGCTTTTCTGATCTCAGGACCCCAGGCTTCAGCAAGCAGCATGGCTGCCCAGGTCCGCACTAGTGACACTGGCCAGTGACACAACACTCCCTATTGGTTTTCCTTAAGGAAAATTAAGTCAAATTCCTTCAAGTGAAGATGTGGTTGAACTAAAACTGTCTGTAGGAATCCCATTTCTCTGACATTTATTTTCTTAGAAGGGTTTCCCTTGATTACTTGCTCATCTGTAGTGAAAGAAGAGATCTCCCTGAAGAAATGTAGGTTCTCTAGGGGGAGTGGGTTTTCTCCCCTCAAATCCTGGTAGGGAGCAAATTCTTCATAGCTCCAGAGACATCCATTTAAGGGTATTGCTCTGCAAAAAGAGACCCAGTCTATCTTCCTCAAAGGGCAAGAGCCACTCTCCCAGAGATTTGTTTGTGCTACCTGTAAAATAAACATGACTTTAAACTGTCAGCACCTTAGGTACTAAATCAAGAAAGAGGACAGCCGTTGCTAGGAAAAGAGATTTTACAGTCTATGAAAATATTGCCTGTAGCAGGAAACAGAATGTGTTGCTTAATTGCTGTGCTCTCAGCTCCCTGCTCATCCCACTGCCAGCTGCCTGCTGCACACAGCACAGTGTCCTGTCCCTGCCGTGACCACAGTGCTCTTCCACCACTGCCTGAAACGTCACCACACCTTCAAAATAGGATGCAGGATGACAGCATAGTTGGTCTTGTTCAAATCTTCCAGGATGCCTGCTGTCTGTGGTAAGAGAGAGGGTGAACACAAGTGCAGTTGTTGCCACAGGGGCACAGTGATGAATTCCTGTACTGCTATAAACATCTCAGGCACCAGGGGCGACTGGGAGAGGTGGCTCCAAGGGGAGGAATGCATTTACTGTCTGAAATGCAGGATGAAGCAATATGGTCAAGAAGCTAGTGGCCTAATCACATTAGTGTGTGCTAGAGCTGCTGGGGAGTTTATTTAAAATGACTTGAGATTGCAGCTGAGAAAAGCAGCTCTGTCAGAGTAGCCTGAGGAAGAAATTCTGTGTCATGGCTGTCAACCTTCTCCTCTTATACCAGGTGAAAAAATAGACAAAAAACACCCTGAAATAAGCACAGCCACCAGGAACTTGTGTCTGCAGGACAAATGTGACCTGGGTGCCACCACTGGTGTGGTGACCGGCCACCTTCACCCTCCACTGTGCTGCTGGGACTGCAGGGCTGTGGGAGGCAGAGATTGGCAGGAGCTGCTGACAGCTGGAAAGCCCCAGCCTCCAGATGCTAGTGCCTGAACAATACGGATACAGAAGGGACAAGCCCCTAGGGAACACTCTATCACATCATGGAAAAGGACCAGGTTTTCCAGGTCTCACTCTAATATACCTGTGACCCAGAGCAGACTGTCAGAGGTTCCTCTGGGCCCTGGTTGCTCTGTTTCTGAAGTAGAGGTATTTTTGACATGTGATGCTAAACTTCTATGTGAGTGTAGCAGCTTGGAGATATTCAGATGGAAGGGGAAAGAAATTTTTATTTTTACTAGACTTCAATTCCATTGTAAAGACCTTAAAAAACAGGCCCCAGGAAAGCAAAATTTGCAAGAATATTTGCCTTTTAGATCTTACCTTGCAGAGCAATTTTGCTTCCTACCATTGCTGACACCTGTGAATGTGCACTAGCCAAGGAAGCCCAACTGGAAATGCCCTAAACTGGTCAGGAAATTTGTATTGCTCCTGCTTGTTCATTTGAGCATCTGAAGGCATATGCAACCCTGTATTTTTACTGGGACATGATAGAATTGGTAAATCATGTGCAAATTATTTAGCTATTATTGTTTACTAGTAAAATTTCAGAGGTCCACACGCATACACAGCACCATCTTAGGTTGCTCTCTAGTGCTTAAATAACAACACGAAACTTAAAAGAAGACTAAAACCTCTTTACCATTAAAAAAAAAAAAAAGACCATACAATACTATACAAAAAAAAAGTATATTAACTTTCATGCTGCTGTGGTCTATGAGGGCACCATGATGTGGCCCACCTGAGTGAGCAGGGGGCCCTGGGCTATGCCAGTATAACGTGGTGTTTCTGGTAGAGCACATTTGTCTATTTTACAACACAGTGCATAGCTTACCTCTTTCTGTCTCTGTAAATCCCTGATGGTTGTGAAAACAGAGGAGAGACTAAAATTATTTATACACAGAGATATTATTAGGACCAATATTAATGAGGACAATACTTATGGGTAGGAAAGATGAGACTGAAGGAGTACTTCCTGCCCTGGGGACCTGATTTAACTGTTCCTCTTGCAGAGTGACTCTCTCAATGTGTGCACTGGCAATTTCATCCTTCAAGACAATGTAAACTAAACCAGAGCGTGAGAAATCCTGAGAAATCAGACTGAAAACCACCCGTTGGTTATTTCCTAAGAAAATTGTATTCCCCATAGGACCCCCAGTAGTCACAGGACACTTCTGAGATTGAAGTGGGCTATTTCAATTCCAGTGAGATATTTGAGGCTACTAGAAAGCAGGATGAAATAGAGTATGAAGTACATTTTTCCTAGTAACTCAGTACTGATGATGAACTAGTTCAAGGTCTAGAGAATCCCAAAGTAAAGGCAACATATGGAAAGCCTGACCATTGCTTTCCAAGGAAGTTCACACCAGGCTCCTGCACTGGGTGCTGCTCCTCTCTGGGCAGGGATGTGGTGCCCTGCAGGGGACTGGCATCTCACCTTGGAGCACTCTGCCAGGGCCAGCTTGACATGACATGCAGAGCCTTTCATTTCTGGGTAGCACCATGTGCACACCATTGTTTACACTTTTAAGATGTCATCAGATACTGGGAAGCACTTCTGCAGCTGGGTAATTGAATTCAGAGCAACCCATTCCTGAATGGAAAATTAATAACTTGGCAACTTCAGACTTTATTTTTATTAACTCTTCCCTAACATTCAAGAAACAATCCTCTTACATTTTATGAAATAAAGAAACCTCTTAGGTCTTACAAGCATTATGTTACTTGTGCATTTTCCCAGTTCATATGCATATCACACTCACATCTATATTTCTATCTATAGAAATTTCTACCTATATTTCATATCCAGCATGTTTGTCCTAGAAATGTCCTAAAACACCTGCCTTTTAGACAAACAATATCACTCACAGTGAGCACTGTTTGCAGAAAGCACAGACACCATCCAGCCTGGATAATTTCAATATAGACTGACCATATAGAAATCCAAACACACATAAAAATTGTGAATTGTGTTGCATTAATGGGTGAAGTGGGTTAATATACCTGGGTTGGCATCAACAGAATAACTCTGTTGCCATTGCTGTCATTAATGCAGCAGTAAAGAAGCTGTCATCCATCAACATCTCTTCAACATCTCAGATGAGCTGTGTGTGTGTAAATAAAAAAAGCCAAAACCCTCACAGCTCTTACCTCAGAAGAAATTTCATGGAAACATTAGAAGTTTTCTACTGGAAAAATTGTTTAAAGCGCTTAGCATTCAGATAGCTCATACAGTCTTGCAAAGCAACATTTTTTGTCTACTCTGTATAGCTAGAGCTGGGTAGTAAAGGTACATGGCAAATAAGTAGAAATATGTATAAGGGTAGTAAAAAAATAAATTGCTTGATTCACTCTCTTGGAATTTATTCCCAACATTTACAGCAAACTAAATAATCAAGTGAGTAAAGCTGTACTTCAGACTTAGTATAAATTCAGCACTAATCTGATTACAGAAATAATTCTTTTTCAGGGGGAGGTAATATGTTGACTGAGATATAAAGCCTGAATATATTGGGAAACAGAAACCTAGCACAAGAAATCATATATCTGTGCTGCAGATTAATTACAGGGAAGCACAAAACAAACAAATAAACAAAAAAACCCCACAAGAGTTTCCCCTTCTGAAAAAAAAAAAACAACCAAACATGCAAACTGAGTATGAAATGGGAGTAATCCTGTTTGCTGAGAAGTATCACAGCAGGAACTCCAGAGAAAGTGGTTGACATGGTTGTCTTCACCAAGTGATCATGCAGCTGGGGATGCTTTGCAGCACCCTCTGCATGTCACCCCTCTCTAGCAAGGTTCCCTTTTATGGCTTCAGCAATGATAAAGGAGAACTGTTCAACAGTTTTTGTTTATAGGATTTCATCTCCTTTAGAGTTGTGATTTTTGATGGAATTTTTTGCTTTTTTACTGCTGTTATGAGAAATCTCAGACATCATGCAAAATGCCTTCAGGAACACTGGTTTGGGGTGAAAACTCCACAGGGCAGCAGTTGGGTAAGGGGAGAAGTGTCATTTCTCTCAACTGGGCAGCTTCCATCCTGGTGTGAGTGGTGCCCTTTGGCTTCAGGCACAAAGTCAGACCCTGCTGGTGGCCCTCAGCTGAGGGCATGAAGCCAGACCCTGTTGGATGCCTTTTCTGCAGATCCCACACTGCCTTGTGGGCAAGCAGATTCTCACGCTCTGGAGGATGCCATGCCTTGAACTGCACATACATCCCCCCCAAATCCTCTGACTTGAGCTTTTTATTCATTGCCTTGCCCTTGGTCTCTGAAGTTTTGGGCAGCAGCAGCACCCTCACAGTTTGAACCTGCCATTGGCACAGACTGGGCAGTGAAAGAAAGAAACAGGAAAAGCTTTGAAAATGCCTGCATGGGTGCACCATACCTTCTGGTTTGGTGGGCAAAAGAACAAGCCAGTTTCCTGGGACTCTTTATTGAATGCTTTCTTCAATTTATATTTACTGCATTTTCTATCAATTTCAGCATATATATATATATATATATACACATATATGCATCTAAATACTCTGCTTACCTTTAACCACAGTTATTTTCAGTCCCTCTGGTGTTGTGGAGCAAAAAGCCCTGTTTGTAGGTTACAAATTGCTAGAGTGGTGTGGGGGTGTATAACAGAAGTCCAGTCCAGGATAGCTCAGCAAGGCCTGATGTGTCATACTCCTGACTCAAGCATTGTCCAGAGCATAGCTCAGCTATGATATATGCTGGGAAACTGTCCTCAGACACCTACCAAGACTGCATCACAGACAAAAGACTGGGAAATGTGCAAATCAAATCAGAAAGAGGCTAGCTCAGATTGCAGATCTGCCAGCTGACAGGAAGGCAGCCGAGCTGATGGCAACATACAAGTTAAAACCTCAACCCAGTTAGATGTTGATAGACATGGAGCAATCTCCAGAGAAATTGAAATGGTTGGATGGATGTCAGCATCACTTTGAGAGTCCTGGTCTCACTACTGACTTTTTTTTTCAGCCCAGAAAAAGAGAAGAAAGTGATACAGTGAAGTAGAGGAGACTGCATTCATTAAAGCATTTCTGTATCTGCTCTGCATTTTTCAGATCTCAAGGAAATTTCTGTCGGGGAAATCTGAGACTTTCGGAAAGTATATCTCATATAATGGTGGAAAAGAGCCTGCAATTTCACAGTAAGGTGGGATCTGATAATCTTGTACTAAATATTATTTAACTTAAATTATCTCATTAAATGCTCTTATTATTATTGCCCATTGTTGAGCAGCAATAGATATCTGGGGCATGAACAGCTCAGTGATGTGGAAAAATCTGTGTATATTTTTAGTGTAATATATTTTAATGACACATTAACTGTGGTCCTTGAGTACAGAATCACAGCGCATGGACCAAGTTGTTTTCCTGCTTGCTTGCTTTCTTCCATCTCATCCTGTTCCTGCCTGGCAGGAACATGCCAGCCTGAGGAACTGAGTCTGGTTGCAGACCTTCTTTAGAAACATGATTCACAGCTGTTGGGAATCTATATTACCAAAAATAAGCACCCCCAGATGACTTTCAAAAGCATTTTTTAGACCTCTGAATACCTGTCAAGGAAGCAAACCGTGGTTTATCCTAAATTCAAATGCTCTCTAAAACATTGAGAAGCCTTGACATTAAATACACATGCCTTGGGTTTCAATGACACCTAATAGACACGATAGGGGTCATCCATTAAACACACTTTCAAAATGCTTTCCTATATATAACTGAATATCTCAAAGACTGTTTAGACTGTCCTTAATTAATTTCCAGATTTGTTGATCTCCCCAATACAAAGGCAATGTCTGTTCATGACTAGGAACCATGATAGGGGCTTATTTTAAAATCTCAGGGTTTTCTTATGTCTTTTGTATTACTCAGAATCTCTCTGTTGTGAGTGGAATTAAACTACACCTGAACTGTGCAAGAAAATACACTACAATAAATATAATTAACATTTCACTGTAAAAAAAGGTTTAAAACCTGTTTGGAGCCAGGTAGCATCTGCCCAAGGCTCCAGTTTATTGCCTTGCACCTATTCACCCAAAGCACAGACAAGAAGAGCAAATTGGGAAGCACTGAACAGCTGCAGCAGGGATGAGCCCCCTCGAGAAGGGCAGGTGGCCACCACGCCCCTCTTCACAAGCGTTGATGCACAGCAGGATGTGGTGACTTTGCAGAGCACCTGGAGGAAGGATGCAGATGAAATTTGTTGTTTATATCTGCTGTCTTTAGTCCTGCTTGAGGCTGGCTCCCCAGGAAAATCCCTGTCCCAGGCCCATCATCCCCCTGGAGTGCTCAGTGGGGTGATGGCAGCACAAATAGCCCTGGTGTTTTGCATGGTTCCCTGATGTGGTTTGCAGGGTGAGCAGGACAGGACACAGGGCTGTGAAATCCAGGCTGGCATCTGTCTGAGACAGCTCCCAAGGGAAAGACAAAGGTGTCTCTTCCACTGTTCTCAAAAAGCAGTCACTAATTCAAAGTCAAAACCACACCTTGCCTCTAAGAGGCATGGCTGTTTGGGCCTCAAAACTCACATGCTGCCAGGGGCCAAAGAGGGAAAGTGAGCTGAGCCCTACTGTGTGTTGGAAAGGAAGCCTCAGTGTCTTGAAGGGACTTGTCCTTCAAACTGAAAGCTTGCTGCATCTGTCCTGCACAAGCATTTCAAGTCCTTGTCAGAGCCTGGTGGGCAGCTCTTCCCCCAGGTAATTGTGCCCTCTCACCCATCAAACCACCTCCCAAGCTCTGGTGTATGCAAGAGATGCAAGTGCTCTCTTGATAGGATTATTTCTATTTACATTTCATTATAAACAAGTCAGAAAAGTGAAAAAAAAACCAACAGCCACAAAAATCCAGTAAGGGAGCAAAGCAATTCATCATGTTGTTTTTATATTTATACAGCTCTGCAACAGTATCACAAATAGGAAAGATAAAAAACAGCTCATATAATTCACATGTTAATAGCCCACATATTCTAGAAAGTGAAAAAAGAGAGAGGATTATATTGCCAGAGCACAGACATGAGAGGTCAAGATGGATCAAGGTGCTGGCAATCATCAAACACAAAAGAAACACCGTAGAAACCTATATTTAAAGAAGAATATAACAACAATAAAGAATTTTAATGAAAAGCCAGTAGGCATTTCATTTCCCTGAATTAAAAGTGCTTTTCAAATGTGTTCATCCTCAGATAAAAAGGAGAGAGAGAGTGCAAAGAAGCAATGTCCTTGCAAAACCCCAGCAGAGCTCAGACTGCAGTGTTGGCTCCTGGGATGGCCTCTGAAGTTAAGCAGGACAGGGGGCTGAATTCTGCCTCCTTTCTCATCTTTGACTGCACCTTTTGTTCACATTCTTTTTTATGTGTAAGTCCCAGGAAGCATCAATGGAGAAAACCAGAAGGATGTAAACTTGCTGCTAAGTCATCAGGACAACCTCTGCTCGTCTGATCTTTGGCAACCTGATTTTGCAGGGCTGTGTCCAAACTGTCGTCATTGCTATTCATCTCACAGCTGTGCCTCAGAACTTTCACCTGCAAATGGGATTACAAATGCAATCATTAGTACAGATTCCCCAAGAAGCTTTCACAGTATTACAATTAGATTTCCCATTCTAGCAGCATCTAAATCAATATGATATGATTAGTTACTCTCGTGGATTACATGCTGCTGTACAAAACCTTCACACACAGAAATCTGAGTAATTTAATCAGGCAGTAATGGATTCTGGGAATGCTCCCACTGTCTAGAAACTTAAAATCATTCTGTCTCTATAATAATTTACCATTATGCACCTGAAGCTAAATTGCCTGACATACCTGACAGTGGACAGCAGTGATTAAAAGAGGTCACATCTCATCAGCCAAAGTGGCAACTCCCCCTGAATTCACTTTGAAAACTGAATTTAAGGAAGGAAAGAAACACCTTTAGTTGTTTTTCCTGGGCTATAACTTAGGTTTTGAGCTGTTTCTTTACATACATCTGTGTGTGTATTTGTGTGTGTGTGAGAGAGAGAAAGACAGTGTAAGGGATATACATTTCTCATCATTTTAGTCAAGGCAAGAGAAGTGTATGAACTAATGCTCCTGGGGAAATGCAGCAGACCAAGGCAGAAATGAGCACATCATTTTATTTCTCTGAAGGTGCTCAGCACTGCTGAGCAAGATATTAGGAAGGAGGAACCTTTCTGGAAGGGTCTTGAAAGAAAAGGGTCCTTGGCTGCCATTGTCAGCAGCTCACAGGAGAGCAATGCTGCGCAAAGGAACCTGAGTTGCTGATAGCTGCTGTGCAGGAAAGGATTTGCAACTCATGTTTGCCCAGCTTGGATAAACAGCTCAGCCTTGCACCTCTGAGCTGCAGCAACTCTCCTCCATGGCTGCAGCCATCCTGAGACTGCAAATAGTCCTGAAATACAAACCACCATGATTGGTGCTGCAAAGGTGGCTGACAGTGGCAAGGGGAAAACGCACAAACTAATGCATGGAGAAACAGCTTCACTTGAAAAAATTGACCTGTATGTTTCTAGGCAGAAAATACTCAGAAATGTGCTGCTGTTCATCTCTTATTCTACCAATATGCAACAGCTTATGCCTAAGAAGTACAAGCACAGTTACATTACAGTTACACAGTTACATTACAGCACAGTTGCATTGAAATACTCCTGACCCATAGTGCCTGTGGACTTGCTTTTGAGGAGAATTTTTCCAATGGTAAATTGATATTTCAAAAAGCCAGTTGGCAAGAAAAGAAAGAAAAATAGCTATCCATGGAAACTTTCCTGAGCAATAATTGCCAGTGAACTCTGCCCTCATTATAAAACTCTACATAGCCTGACATAAAAAAGCCCCATGATGCACATACACTTTTCACCTCTGCCTTCCCCATAATAGTCTCTGCTACATTACTCTGTTCAGATATGCTGACCATAGTTACAGTGCTGGTCTACATCTTTTTAAGGGTGAGGTGTGGTCTGTGTGCTGAGCCAGGCATGGTGTGTGCCAGGGCTGCTCCATGCCCAGACACACCACAGCACTGGCAGTGCCACACGTTGTGGCACCACCAAAACCCTGCTGGCACTGCTGGGCATGTTAATCCTTCTGGCAAGAAGCTGTTAGACAAATCTCTTCTTAATTCTTTGTTGGAGGAAATCTGTGGAGACCATTAACCAAAGGAATTGGTGCCAGTGGCATTTGGGCAGGGGGAGGAGGGTGCTGCCAAGCCCCTGGTCATGGCCACTTGCCCACCCGTGCTCTGCAGCCCACAGTCCAGCACTGAAAGGAAGGGCTGACATTTACTGCAGGCTGGAGATTGGGTCACTGCATTACCATTAATAAACAATAAAGCTATTAAGGCATATTAAAGCTTGGCAATGAACTTGTCAAAATGGATGATCTATAAATCAATATAAACAGCGGTGACAGGCAGTAATTGAATTCCAGTGGTTCCTCACAACACGCTAAATATGAAGGGACATGACATGCTGAAAATAAAGTAAGAAAGCTGAAAAATTGATAGCATTAACGTTCTCCTGGTGAAACGTGGCATCACTTCAGCCCTTAATGGGGATCAAACTGTGAATACGTATTGACTTCTTCTTTTAAAACAAGAAAATGGCCACATAAATCTGAGACTTCCCAATTTAGAAATGGCTGCTCAAAAAGTTCACAGCCGCTCTGGATGTCACTGCCACAGAGCAGCAGACAGAGCCCTCCTCCGATGGGTTCATTAGCAGGACTTCTTGCTTTACTTGGGTAGGAAGAAGGATGGGTTTTGTACAATCCAGAAAGCCTCTGAAGTTGATTCATCCGTTTTCATCTTCCATAAAGGACCAGCAAAAGCCCATTGGGCAGGAGAAGTTAATGCTAGCATGCTGCCAGGCTCAGGTGGCTACATATCTTTCAAATTCAAATATAACAAGCCAGGCCTCAAATATCAGCGGAGATCGAGACAATCAGAACGGAAAGAAATTGGTGAAGTCGCAGCAAGCCTTTTAATGTAGATTCAAGTGACAGCAAATAAATCATGACAGCTTATGTGGATGGAACCAGGGCCTCATTCTTTATTTTCTCTTGATGTGCTCCACTTAGTGAAGCCTTTCTTAGAGGATTTTTGCAATTGAGCCCTGTGCCACTGGAGTTCAGAAAATGCTGAAACATCCGGACATCTTACTGAGAATTATTTTCTCTGTGCCACCTCACCCACAGGCAGAGAGCACCTGTATTGAAAATCATGGGAGATATTTGCATTTCAAGGGTGTCTGTGCGCACAGAGAGGGAAAGCTAGAAAATAATTATATAAATGAGTGCCCATGTATGAGTGGTAGCCTGCTAATAAGGTCCTGAGTGGTTGAGAGCAGCAGAGATGGGACAGGGACTGGTCACCAGTGCAGAAGCCAAAGAGCAGCGGGTGTGTCTGGCTTGGCTGCCACCATTGGGCTAAAACTGCTGCATGGATAAAGTCCATGTTTAACAAGAGGTAGAACTTCAGCAGGGCCACTGTGCACCATTGTGTCATGAAAGCAGCCCATGCTTGGAAGAGAGACAGGTGTGGGGAAGGGCATTTTCTGAGAGCTACTCTGTTTAGACAAAAAAATTAAAATTAAAATGGAAAAATACTGTAAGAAACAGATCAAGGAGGCAGCATTTTTTCCTTTTAAATATTATTTACCCTTTGGGGTCAGCCAAGACTCATCTGACCTATCTGATGCACATTTTCTCTTCAGGTTTGCTGAGCATGTACTGATGTAACATGAAAGGTTAAGGAAACCTGTGATAAAAAGTCTAAAACCTTTAGAGACAATCTGTGGAAATACAAGACATGCATCATCCTACCTTGGCATCATCATACCTTGCATGGAGACTGGTAAAGCAGGTCTCAAACAAAACAATTTTTCTTGTGGGTATATTGAGGGTGCCAGTATCCAGCATCCCTGACAACTCTTGTACACCATTTCCCCCATGCAATCCTAAACTCCTCCATCAGGAGCTGTGCATTACCTTCCTGTGCCTTTAAACCTTCAGGAGCTGGGGAGCATAATGTGCGTTAATAGTACTGGCTTTAACCAACAGGACAGCTCTGTCACATTGTGCACTGAAATAGACAAACTTGCCTCGACTTTCCCCTGCATTTGCATCATCCTTAATTTTTCTTATGTGAAGATTTTTTACTGTCATTTAAAAGATGACAGTTTAGTCAACTGAATGCAGTGCTGATTAGCTCAGTATTATAATTGTGCTTCATGAACACCTACTGCTTGTATGTTACAGCTCTCCAAATTCCCATTATACTATTAATCTAGGTTTTATGATACTTCAGAAGTGAAGTATCAAAAAACTGTGATGTAAGTGGAAGAAACCACAGTGGCAATTTACAAAAGAGCTCATATGAGTTATTATGAAAGCAACAAAAAAACAAAACAAGTGAGCCTGTTTGGAAAATCCTGAGAGCCTGTTGACCTGTGAGAGCAAGTAAAAATGACATGGCAATAGCTTTGCAGCATTGCCTGCAGCATGTCACCATGCCAGATACAGGGCTAGGTACTTATACTTCAGTGATGATGGAAGAAATCCAGCTCTCTTCACTTAGATTTCCTTTCTCCAGCACCTGTGGGGGAAGAGAAGCAGCCTGTTATGATTGTGTTAGTACACTATTCACATTTCCATTTGTTGTTTTCTCAGTCACTACTCTCAGAGAAGGGTTTTGTACCATAAGAGAAACGTTTACTCCCCAAATACTTACGCCCCAGGGATACTGCAACAAAAGCATCTCAGTCACTGCTGTATTTGGAGTACAGTTCTTGTGTAGTGTAATTGTACTAGACCTGTTTTGCTCAAGCAAGGCAGGGCACAAATCTGCTCTGCAGAGTCAGGGAGCAGAGAATTGCTCACCCACATCTCACTGCTGTGCACAAGCTCCCTGTCCATGTGTCCTCTGCAGCAATCCACACCTGGGGCCAGGAAAGAGGCACTGCAGAAAGAAATATGGCTTAAAATAAAGTGACCAGTGTCCAAATGAAGGCTTATAAGGAAGTGTGATAAATCTGTTTGTGCTTCTTCTGTACTTGGAACAAAGCCAGGAAATGAGTTATTTTTTATGGGAATGCACCACCTCATTTTCTTATGAAATAATCAGCTCCTTACAGGGTACTAGAGAGGGATTTCCCTGGGGGAACTTGGTAGTGAGAAAGGCATTAGGGGTATTTCCAAAAGCTGTAGTTCCCTAGGCAAAGCATAAGCTTTCCTCTTCTCAGCCCCAACCCATTTGTGACCCTTACTCTTTATCTAGCCCTAATCCAAACTCTTGCCTTGCCCTATTGCTAGAAGAAAAGAAAGACTGCTTTTTCTTTTTTTTTTTGTTTTCCTAATGTGAGTCTGGGAGACCTTCCCAACCCATGTTTAGGGTTAGGGTTGAGGGACAAATGCCAGTACACCAGTGCAAGTGAGGCTGAAATGTGGTTGCAAAAGGGAAGCAGAGACTTCAGAGATGGTAGCTGAGAGAAGTATTTAGTATGGGAAGTATGGGTAATGACCAGAGGAAAATTGCCAATGGTTCAGCTGCAGTTGGCTGAAGGTTAATACTAAGTTTAGGGTTTAGAGAAAAGTTCAGAGTTTTATTTGCAGTTAGGCTGGAAAAATGCAGAAAAAGAGATCAAAGAATGCAGCAGCAAAATATTTCAAGTTCATCTGTCACACAAATCCTCACCAGCTACTAGTGAGGTGCTGAGGAATGAGTGACACATTGCTTAGATGCACCTCTGAACCCAGTAATGCCTCCTGACAGAACAAAACGCCTCCCAGGGGTCAGGTGCCCTTTCTCCACCACTGGCCAATACAAAAAGGACTGAGATTAAGAAAAAAAGGTAGTTTCACTATTGTATAAAGACTGATTGTTCACAAACTGTATTCTCTGTAATTTCTGACCAATAGCCAGCACTAGATCTGGCTCCTGAATCAAACACACCATGATCTTGAAAATACGATGCCAAAAAAGATGTTTTACTCTAAGTGTCTAAAATGGAGCCAGACAGAAGTCAAATCACGCTACCCAGACACAGCTGTGCTGAAACACTATTCTGGTTGCCCCTAGGCTAGCTATCTCTCCCTTGTTTAAGAATAGCAGTGTTTGGTGTCACTGGTCTCTGGAGGCTGCCAACCACAGCCTTCCACTGCTCACCTGCCCAGGTGCAAAGGAGTGGTACAAGGCTGCTTTCACTGTCTCCTTGGCTGCTCCTGCATACCAAAGACCTACTGACAAAAGCAAGGTATTTGATTCCTGCCAGCAGAAAGCACTTGCAATCTTTTGTTCACTGGATATGAGGACAAATAGTTATTTACTGTGAACTGCAGACTCATGCAAGAATTAAATGCCTTTGGTGGCTATGAATGTAAATACATGTATCTTCTTGAGACTCACAGATTCCAGGAATTGCTTCCTACTTTACATTTTGGGTGAGTAGCCGACTCTGAGCTTGAAAAACATACGGCTTAAAAAGCAGCCTTCCCTTCCTCTCCATGACTGCTGGGCAAGGGATGGGGAAAGCAGGCTGAGTCCAACTCTAGCAAAACCCTTGGGAGGATATGCAAAGCCATCTTTTTGATTACATAATCCCTCTGCAAGCCCTTTCCCATTAAAATACGATTAAAAGCAGTGGCCAAGAGGAGTTCACCTTTAGAAAATTACACTTACAAGAAATCACTTCCCAAACAGATAGTTGCCTGAGTCCCTGAGACGAAGAAGAGGTTTGATGGATAAGAAGGCAATATTAAAATGTCTCCTCATAAGAAAACAGAATGAGAGCAATCATCAGAATTTATCAGCCTGAGAGGACCACTGTTTTTTTGGCACTGAAGGAACCCAATACACTAAGTCAAAACCAGAGCATGGGCTCACAAAAGAAAGAGACAGATGTCTCTGCCATATAAATACCACATAAATGTGGAAAGGGGATACTATTTAAGCACACACCATAGTGGCATCTGAGAAAGACATAACAAAATAAAGCAGAGCATGAAGTTGGTATCAGCATTGGAACTGCAGCCATTTTTGAAGGGTAATTACCCATCTGCCAGCCATGCTTAGGGGTAATGGCTTTGTTATGTCGGATCTCCTTCTTTGCAAAGCCCCAATAACCTCCTCTTAACACCTGAATCAACACCCAGGTATTTACAAGTCATCCATTTTTAATTCATTCCAGACAAAATGTTGTCCAGACTCATCAAAATCTTGCCTCCTGAGGGCAACAGGAGCTTCCTGGTGAAAACAGGAGTGAGCTGTGTCCCAGGAAGATGCTGCTATATCTATGACACATCCAAATGCACAGCAGTGATATAAAACTGCCACAGTTATGAAAATGCTCAGAAAATAAGTGATGCCCTGAGAATGCCAGGCAGGACACCTCTCTTTTGATCATAGGCCAAAAATAAAAGCACAACCATAAACTCTTTTATTAAGATAAATTGAGTCTTAAATCAAATCAGACTTGAGCCCAAACGTGACTTTTATATGGCTACCAAATGTAAGATACAAAACATTACTTTATAACAGAGAGATACAGGCTATGTCCAAGGTCTTCCTTGGATGTAGGGGGGAAGAAAGGAATAATGCAAAGACCGAGGTTTTGCAACAGCAGCCTGGGTGAAATACACATGGGAAGAATGAGGATTAGTAGCTCTTCATGTTAGAATAAGCTCGAAGAGCATGCAGACTTCACTGGAGGAGGTCAAATACAAGCCTCTCCTTGGGAACAGGTGAGCTGACATCACAGCCATCTACATTAACCCCTGGCACTGATTAGCCTGTTCCCCACTCCCTGGAAAAGCAGTCTGCAAATAGCATCAGTCCTGACCTACTTCTGCCTGCTTAGCTGCAAATTTCAGTGATTGGAGCTTTTCTGTACTGGGTTTCTTCCAGCAAAATGTCAGACTTTCCTTCCTTGCTCTTCAGATGCATCGAGTAAGCCCAAGGTTCCAGAATATGTTCCTCTGAGCTGGAGAGGAGAGGGAGGGATGAGCTGTGGTGTGGGAGGGCACCCAGCACACGGTGTGCTCACAGCATCAGGCAAGTGGCACTGGTGGAAAGGAGTGATGTTTTCAAGGCATGACTTGCACATCTGGATGAAGGCAGACTGCTTTTCACAGGCAGGGAATAGCTTTGTAAAGAGACATGGAAACCTGAGCAACATGCTTAACAGCACATTTATTCAGTGAGAAGTATTATACAAATGTCATGTCTGTTGAACTCATTTTAGTGCTCTGAAGGCTGAGAGATGGATTGAATAAGTAAGGTCATCAACTAACTCCAGAAAAAATCTTATTGCTGCAGCTCAAAAGCACTATGTTCTTTTTTACTGCTGAGCTCTGCCTTCTGAGCAAGAGTATTCAGGGAAATCTAGTTGAATACAAAAAGTTTTGTCCCTCAGCTCTTCCAAGCATACATGTCACCTCTTTGTCCCAGTCATTAGGAATTAGGCTGCAATTGATACAGTCATTTGGGGAGTTAGAGTAAGATAATGAATTAATTAGTTTTAGGGGGTTTTTTTCATCGCTGTGACTTGACCATTAATCATTTCTTAACAGGATTTTTTTAATCCCACTACAGTTATACAAGTTGAACGTCAAATTTAAATGGAACAGTAGTATTACATCCTAGTCAGAAATAAGGAAAAACCTCCAACTGCATACCTCCACGAGACAAAAGTAGCTGTACCATGTTAATATTAGGAATTTTCCTACTAATAAATAACACAGAAAAATAACATCCAGCCAACTTGTCCTTAAATGACACATGCCTTAACTGAAAAATCCCTACAAGATCCATCTCCTCAGCTCTTTATTATCCTACTTCCAAAATGCATGTGAAAATACAAGAGCAGGCCCTTAACAATGTACATTTTCCTGCCGTGCCATGTTAATGCTATGTACAATGCTCCATCCTTGAAAAGGAGCATGACCTCCAGTTTACATTTTTCCTCACAGCTATACTGGTGCCAGGAAAATCAAAGAAGACTGTGAATGTGTGGATTTGGGGTGTACTTTCAATATATAGACCTTAGTATAAATATATATATATATATATATATATATCCTAGTATTTATCCTAATTCTCTTCAGTTTTGTACCATACTATGTTTATTAAATCAATACATAGAAACTATTGTTAGGCAGATGGCAGAGTCTAGTCTTAATTTGATGAAACAGTTGAAAAAGAAGGATGATTCCTCTTTGAAAATTATAGGGAATTTCTTTAATGATTTTGTAATTTCTTTATGTTGCAGAAAATTTCACTACAGCCTGTTTTTTATACAAGTCTATAAAAGAAGATTAAGAGATAAAAAATTTGCTTATTCAAACAAGAGACAGAATGTGGATTTTTGTATTACTGGGAAGTTTTGGGAAAGATTCTGCAGTGACCACTTTTGCAGAAACAGCAAATTCATTCATATTTGACAGGCAAACTACATCTGAGTAACAAAAGTACATATTTATGCACTGTTTGCATACAAATCCTCAATTACATCCTTTAAAATCAGTGGAGCACTTCAACTCCTATAGCTATGTATAAAAGGCCTGAATAATTTTATAGTCAGCAATAATAGCATTTTTACTTTTGCAAATAAAGGAAGCTAGGGTCAAGCAGAAATAAGCTTGCCAGAGACATTAAAAAGCAACAAGCACATATGTGTATGTGTAGCATTATGTACTCAGTCATAGAGCTTGAATGAATGTATCATCAAATCTCCTGCTAATGTTCAATTTCACATTCATTTCCTTCAGGTGAGGTCTGCTATGTTGAATCCCAGAGACTAGTGAAGGCAGCGAGCAGCCAGACCCCAGCACTGGGTGAGGAATGAGGAAGGTTTCAGGCCATTTGGGGCCATTTAAGAACCAACTGATTGACTGACACTCTTGTCTGTCTCTCCTTGGCTTTTGCAGGGAGCTCCAGAGGAGGACATACAGGACACCTGACACTGCCCTTCTACCAAGGATGTGGGGGGCTTGAAGGACTTACACCTACCCTTCCATCCTCTTCTTGGCAGGACACAGAGCTCAGGTGACAGCCCTATTTGGTGTGCTAGCCTTGTACCCTGGGAAGTGGGACACACTGGCTTCTCAGTGCTGTAGTATTGATGTGACTGATTGGCCAGCAGTATGTCCTAAATAGCAAATACCAATAGCAGATGTCCTAAATAGCAAATACCTGTTATAGGGATGTAGATTGTTCAGGCATATTGGACAGTCATTTAATGAGGCATTAGGCCATACTAAAAAATCTTCAAAATATCAACCAGGAATGTCTCAGGTGGACCTGATTCTGCCTTGGCAAGGGAGAAGGGCTGGGTTATGCCTAAGGTAGCAGCCTGGACTCTGCCCTTATTTCAAAGTGTGGTATTCAGATCACAGATCATGTCAAGTGAGCAACTGAGTGCTGACTCTGCAGCCTAGACCTCAATAGAGCCATCCAACCCTATATACCTCTTTCCTAATTCCCCTTGGTTGCTTGCCACTGATGTTCTCTACAGGTGTGTTTGAAGGAGCAGAAATGTATGGTTAATTGCTGCAAACTAATCTAGAAAACACAGCACTCTTGGCCTACTTTGAAGAGGGACTGATTTTTAGTGATGTTCAGATGGGCATCAGGGGCCCCTTGGGTCTCAGAGAAGCTGGAGGATCTTCCCCCCACAGCAGAATGCCCAGGAGTATAGCACAGGATAGAAACACATGAGACATTTGTCTCTGACAGTATTAACTCTGATAATAATGTCACCAGCCCAAGAGAGAATATATTTATCTTTCACAGACTGAAATAAAAAGTTAGCATTTTGAGAGCTTTGCATACATTACAGGAATTAGATATATGGCACCACAAACACTGCTGTGCTGCACAGGCCTCTGCAGAGCTTGGGATCTATGTGTCCATAAATCAGACACTCTGAAAAGCAAAAGAGGGTGATCTGTCCTTCAGCACTACACAGTGTGGGAGACAGTTCACTCCTAAAGGCAGCATGGCTGTGCAGCTCAGAGCTACCTGTGGGAGCTGGAGTTTGCAGCTCCAGATCTGGGGCCTCAAGGACATGGCCTAGGCATTCAGCAGCAGCTTTTTCAGCAGCTTTTGCCATTTTGGACAATGTCTCTTCCCAAACAGGTTCTGCTCTCTTTTCCCTGCCATTCCAGCTGCAGCCAGCATGCTCCAGTGAAGCCAATGGAAACATACACAGCTGTTTCCTCTGCACTGCTGTGCCTGGAGCTCTACCAGGACAAGGGAGCAGATCTACGTGCTCCCTTCGTGTGCCCATGCAATGCTGGTCCAGAGACTGTAACTGAACCTTAGCAAGGGTTATACAGGAGCTGAACTTTAAACTGAAATTTCTTCCCTGTCCTGCTCCAACAATCATGGAAAGGCACAGCGAAGTAGCTGGTGGCTCCCTTGGCACTGGACTAGGTCTCTCCAGTGCAAATCACTGATTTCTTTTCCTAAGAGGATAGCAGGAGGCCGCCAGTTTAAGTGACTTGACTTAGTTGCTCACATGCAGAAAGAATTAATTTGCAATGGCTGTAAAGCAGCAGGACAGCCAGGTGCAATCATGAATCTCGGCAGCTCTTCATATTTATATTAGGCCCTTTGCAGCTGCTCTAGAGGCGCCTCACTAACTCTGAACTTCCCCTGAATACCAAGTGACTGTGGCTGCACACAGTGCGATGTCCCTCCTTTCAGGAGCACACAGACATAGTAGAAAAAGACAAAATAATCAAAGAAAGTGGTTGGAAAGTTTTTCCACTTGGATAAAAAGGGGATGATAAGTTGCCCTTTCCCTTGCCTGAAATCCACCTCCTGGTTACAAGTGGTTAAAGTTTGCACTATAAAGTTTAGACAGGATGTATTGCTTTCATTATAAGTTTCATTAGATTTGGCAGAAAGGGGACATTTCTTAAAATTAAACATGGATGGGGCTCTGACTTAGTACATGAGACACAAACCTTTGCTTGGCAGCATCTGCAGTGAAAAGCTCTGTGTAGAGCAAGGTGATCAGCACCGAGCTCTTCCAGGAAGGACCCAGGCTCTCAGCATACACCAGCACCATGCTACCATCACTAATACATGTTACATGGTGGTAAAACAGAACCCAGAAACTTAAAATGATGGTGAAATGAGACTAGTGACCTCTGGCTGAATATCCACTGACAGTGTACTCTCTGCCCATCCTCATCTTGCAGCACAGGCTCTGGAGGCCTCATGTGGACCAGGCCAGACAAGGTCTGCTCCATCCCAGAGCATTCAGGGGCTGCAGCAGCACTTTAAAACGTGTCTAAGGGGGTCTGGAGAAGAAGCCACAGGCCGTAAGCTGTTAGCAGAGAGGAATGGATGCCTGGACAAAGCAGCATAAGCCTGAAGCAGATCCATATGTGTAATTTTATTTAAGAGTCAGAAAAGCTAAAGAAAAGTTCGGTGTCACAAAGTCAGGGTGAGCAGCAGCCAACATGATTGAAAAGCAAGCAAGCAATAAATAGAGTAGCTACCTATTCTGTGCCCTGGAGACACCAGCCAACCTGGCTGCCCTTGGCTGGCAGCCTGAGAGATGCCAGGTGTGAGCTGTATCACTCTCATTCCTTGGCTCTCAGTGTCCTCATTTTCAGTACTTAACTAGATGCTCTATATCAACATGCATTTTCTCACTCACATACACTTCTCAGATATGTGCTTTATATCGGAAAGCTTACACTCCTTTGAAGGAATATAAAAATGTAACACCATGGGTTTTTCTTTCTGACATGCAGTATGTGCATCCTGCCCTGTTACTATAATGATAGTCAAATATGATACAGAACTGAAGGAACACTTCTAATTTGAGTAAGAGACAGAATTTCTTTATCCTATAGCCTCAAGGGACCTATGTCCTCCTAGGCTATCCCAACCACTAGGGTACCCAGTCCTTCTCTTCTTCTGAACTTCCATCAGTTTATTATTTTATTATTTTATTTGATGTTTTAGGGAAAAAATTCTGAATGTGTTTACTCAATAAAGGCTAAAATAAAAGTCAACAGCCTGCAAAGATCTGGAATTTCACTACATCTATATAAAGAGGAAAGAAAGCAAAGTGTGTGTGTTTTGATTTTTGGCCTCAAATTGTTGCTGCAGCTCAAATCCCCTGCTTAACTAACTTGTGTCATCTGTACTTTTCATCTCCACCTGTGCAATCATTTGCAGAAACATTATTAGCTGTTTGATTTTTTTTCCCCAGTTTGCTTCCATAGCAACATCCATCAGGGAGAGAACAGCAGGAGCATATGGGGAAGTTATAAAGCACATTTTCTACAAGAAAAGGAGGCCAAAGCATTTAACAGACAGCACTTAGGTTTCCCTTAGTAACTGAAATTCCAAAATACCTCTCTTGTTTCAGTATGTCCTAGTATTAATTAGGCTGCTTAATGATGTACCAGTGCAGGCTGGAGGTAACACTTGGGTTGTCTTTAATTAATCAAGGTACTGGAACATTTCTTTGAGATTTAAGCTTATTGCCAAAACACATCCTTGTTACGTTTTTGTGTGAGCGTATTTTACAAGCAAGGCTTGGAGCTGTTAGACAGCCTTTGACATGCTAAATATTATGGAAAAAATTTTGCATGAAGTTCCAAAGAGAAATGCCAGAGCTGAAAATTATCTGTTTGAATAGTTTGAAATCTGTCACCAAGGAACAGCTGGAAGCTGTCAGGTCAATTTTTGAATAAGTATACAAAAAAAATATAAAAACATATCTCCTGCATTTCTCTCCTTACCAGCAGCAGCCCATATGAGCTGGCATTTTATTAATGAAAATTGTACTGGTGTTCCTCCTTAGTCTAAAATACAGACCCTGAAGCTCAATATGAAAACACTAAGAGTTGTTAAGCCTTTTTTAGCAAATCAAATATTGCACTAATCTCTTGGCTAGATCCATGTTTATGCCAGTACATACCTAAAATGGGATTGTTGATGTTTTGGGGTGTTACATACTGCATAAGCATAAAACTGACAAGGAGACTGATGAGACTGCAGTACAGGATGTTGGTGGAGATCAAATTATTTGTGTCTGGACAAAGACATTGGAAGATGTTGCACCAAGAAGAGGTGCATCCTGCTGGCAGGCTGCTATTTGTCTCCAGTGTCTCTGGGATTGGAAGAGTGGGTAATTCTGGATGCAGGAGGAGACACACCACAGTCCTCCTGAAGCCACTGAAAATCATTGTGAAATGCAGCTACAGTTTTATGTTTCTTCTTTCTGTCTTTCCCTATCAATTCCTTGCTTTTCTTCTTCTCATATCCAAACTGTGTCCTGTTTCACACATGCCACTTCAGCCTTCCTCCCTCCCCCCTGCCACCTACTTTGTCTTTGCATCTCCTGTTGTCTTTTCTCTGTGGCTCCTCTGCCTGGACAATTTGTTCACTGCCGTCCTTAGAATCAGCCTTACCCCACCCAATCTCCCAGACAATGCAACTGCTCTTTCTGCAAACAGTTAAACAATTCTGTTATACATGACCACTTCTGCTCTTTTCCAGCTCTGTACATCCTCACCTCCTTCAACACCTTCTCATCCCTGGCAGCTGGTTCCCATCTGAGCATAAAATGTCTCCACCTTCCCAGTGCCACCTTCTCACCTCCTGCACCTTTCTGCCACCGAGCCACCTCTCCCATTGTCCCTCACCTGGTAAGGGCAGAACTGAAGGAGCAGATGTCTCTACAGCAAAGGAAAGTAAAATCTGCTCACACGTTTCCAACAGATCTGGAAGCCTTCTGTGCCCCATCACATGCTCAATGCCACTTTGCCAAATCTGGACCAGAGCCCACTGACCTGTCCTGCTGCCTCCATCAGCTCTGCAATCAGAGAAGGCTGCTGCAGGAGGACTCTTGAAATCCCACTAGAAATCAAAATTTGCCAGGAGACTCAAGCTGGCCATGGACAGATATAGAGGGATATCAGTGTCCTGAGGCCTGTGGTCAAACTGAATGAACAGACTCAGACTTGCTGGGGTACACAGAGCTCCAAACAGCTAGAAATGCTGGAGGTTGTGCTTTATTTGTGAAAAGTTTTGGATTTCTAAAACAGGCAAACATGCCTCTGTCCTCTTTTTACTCTCGTGTCCCAGACTGCAAGGGTTTACTGTATAGCAACAAACTTTGCCATTTTGTAGACAAGTAAAGATAACCCACTTCTCAATCCACAGACAAAAGAAAACACTAAGGAACCTAAACAGGTAACTGCACTGGATGTAACTCAGGCACAAATTTTCAGCATTTTTAGTGTGTGCCAGTGTTTCCTTAAAAATTAAATCAACTGACTCCCCACCCCCAATTTGGAAGGAAGATCTCATTTCATGCCATTTGATCATTTGCTTGGGTTCAAAGCAGAACCTTTGAGAAACCATGTATGCGAAGTCTAGTTCTGCCTGATGAGAGAAAGTTTAAGGATGCCTGGAGAATGAGCCCTTCTCTAACACCTGGTTCTCTCATATTACAGCAGATCTCTCAAATCCAGCTTCTATTAAGGATGGCATAGGCAGAATCTGTCCTCCTAGAAGTTATCAAACATATATAAATAAACAGGAAAGCAGTATTTCTCTCCCTTTATTTAAAAAGCAGCTGCTTCATCAACTAAGTTGTAGCATAGATAGAACATGAAAAATTAGAGCTGGCAGAGGATAAATTGGAGAAACAGTATTTCAGTTGGTCCTCCTACAGGAGCGACTTGTCAGACTAACCATGAGCACGGATGGAGCCAGGTTCTCCACCCTCCCTGGCGTTCAGAGGCAGCTCTGCTGGCAAATCCCAGCCAGAGTGCTGTTGGCCCAGCCTTAGCAAAAGCAAAGCCAGCACAGTGCTGAGCAGCCAAGAACAGGGAGGCTGAGACAGCCAAGGCTGGGTAACATGGCATTAGGCAGGAGTCCTCTGTGTGTCTGAAGGCACCAAGTGGAGGAGAGAAAACAAATTGGCTCTGTTCCAAAGAACCTTCATTGCTCCAAGGGGCCTGTAGCCAGCATCTTCTAGTTTCTACTTCTGCTAGTGGGTATTTTTTATTTCTTAATGTGAGCAATCTGTCATATATTCTAAATGCCATTTAAATATGTGTAATGTAATTACAGATAAACTTTGGAGAACAAATGAAATCCATCTCTTTTTTACTTACAGAGCCATAGAAATAGAAGAATGAATAGGACTTTCTTTTTAGCAAATTAGAATAGGAATAATGCTGTTATTTCACTGGCATTATTACTTTGCCATTATTATTAAGACTTTTAACCCCTGAAGTTAAATGCTAATGCTAGCCCCTGCTAAATGTTCTACAGGAAAAAAAAAAAATGCAGGGTTACATTTAGACAATCAGCTCAAAAGACAGAATTTAGGTCCAGACTAAATTAAGATGCCACCATTTAAGCTTCATGTTTAAGCTCATATTACACTCAAGGGGGGCCAGTCAATAGAGTCAGTGGAGCACAAAGAGTGATCCAGATTTCTCTAGCACAGTCACATCTACAGCAATTCTCAGCACCAAGAGCCATTTGAGATGCTGTAGACACCTTGCTAGCATTCCAGCAGTGATTTCCCAGGCTTGCTGCCATGCTCACCAGCTTAAACAAGTGTTCCAAGTAATTTGACATCTAGAAAAATGCAAGTAGCTCTGTTTAGGCATCCTCAATAGCTGGGAGGACAACTTGCTCTCAGGGCTCAACTAATAGTATACAGTTGCCTAAACAGAGGCTTCTAGTGATATTTGAGGTGCTCAAGAATCTTCTTCCTCAAATACAGCTTTCACACATGGTCACTCTGTGCTGTATCTGCCAGGCTGCTGAAGTTGTTTCATGCAGAGATTTTCAAGCTGTCCTCTCATAACTCAGGCACTTAAATTGCACTTTCTACTGCCTGTCCTGGGGGTGGCACTCCCCAAGCCCTATCTGTGGATAGGTGCCTCAGAGAGCTCACTAATCTTCCAGTACTGGAGTCAGATGGTCCAGGATATCCATCCTCCAGCACCTGCAGGAGCCTCTCTTGTCCCAGACCAGCTTACGTGGGAGAACTGACTCCATCCTGGTGCTGAAGACAAGTATTTCAGCTGCTGAAGTGTCACACTAAAGCTAAAGTGCTTTAGTGTCCAAACCTTCTGCTCAAGCAGTCCATCCAGATCCAGTTGCTTAAAGTCCACCTTAATATGAGGTTACTGCAAGACTGTGATGGACAGGTCTGAGATTCATCAGCATGAATGCAAGTAAATTAAACTAAAATAGTAGAGCTTTTTCTGGGGTGTTATGACCCACCCCTGAAGGCAAAGTAACTGAGATTCTTCTTAATAGATCCCTTGGGGCAGATTAGAGTGAAACACCACTAAATGACGAGTGTTTATAAATATGCATATGACAGGTTTATTTCAGAACAATTTGCTTGCAAGGAAAAGTAGGTATGTAGCTGGTTTGGTTATTATCTGTAGAAATATAGCAATATAAAAGCACAAAAATAGCAATTAAGAAAATGTATAAGGAAAAGAAAGAAAAAGAAGGGTTAGAGTAGAAATATATTGCCACCCATGTATCCAATGTGAGACTCGATTGTTGCAGTTTTGATGTCCACTGATCAAAGTGCTGGTGACAGTCTTGATCTGTCAGGGGAGGGGGAAGCCTGTGAAACACAACGTTCAGCAGGTTCAGGTTCAGTGGGAATGCCCAGATTCCCCTCCTGGGGCAGGGAGTTTACACTGTCTGATGTAACACTGGATTTAAAGGACACAATTACTGCTAAGTTAAGTGGTGCATATTTTCATCAAAGAATCAATCAAAGAGAAAGAGGAAGAATTGTGAATTGTGAAATAGAAGTACTTGCTTTACTCCTGCAAATAAGTACAAAAACCTCAAATGTTAACTTTGTAATTTAACTCACCCTCTGCAACCATTCCTAATCCCCTTTGAGACTCACCACTTTTAATATTTTAAATAACTCTGCAAGGATTAAATAAGGATTTGGTACTTTTATCCTCCTATGGATAACAACATGAGACTCTCTCACCTGTTCATTGCTGCATTCACTTCCTTTCCTCTCTGTGTATGTGACAGCAATGTTTTCTATTCCTCTGCTCCCAAAATACTGACATGCTTAACAGCTGTTGTTCTTCAATTTGCAAAAAGATCTAGTATTATTCCATAATGCCACCTAATTTGTCAGCTCTTACACCTCCACAGTCCTGGAACCTTTTTCTCTTCGTCACAAGGTATTTGCATACCTCAGGCCATATCTAGCCTAATTATGAAAACCAAATGCAAGCTATGCCTGTTTGTTTTGTAATGTATCAGCAGCCCGAAATCTCTGTTATCTGAGCTAGTTGCAAACAATCCTCTCAGTCAGGGATCCTGTGGAATTGCCTTGGATGGCAGATCTGCCAAAAGCATCACCCTCTCCATCGCTGTTGGGCAAATTCAGTGAGAAATTTGGGGATTTGCCCTAGGGGAAAGCACCCAGCAAATGCCAGTGTTCAGAGCATGCAGGAATGCAGCCCCTGCCACCATGGTGCCACCATAGCTTAGCTCCGAGTTGAAGTCCACGAGGCACAGCATCATGACCAAGGACAACTCCCTCCATCATCAGCACCCACATCCAGGATGCTGGCTGCTGCTTTGTGCATGATGCTGATACTGAGGAGGAGGACTGAGCTGAGTTGGAGGAGACCAGCTGCTCCTAATCTTTGGATGAGGAGTGGAGCTGTGCATAAATCCCTGCCTATTTAGGGGTGTGGACTCCATTCCTGGCCATATTGAAGTGCCTGCACCTTATGCTATACCAAAATAATGTGTTTAAGCTTCACAGGCAGCCAATGTTGCTGGAAGTTCTTGATTTGATCTTTGCACATCTTAGCAAAAGATTTGGAAAAAGGTGCAGCTTCCAAATGAGCTACCCAGGGAGCACAAATGTGCATAAACAATCTGCCAGGCCACATCCACAGACAGGAGCCCCAGGAAGAGGGTTTAGAGGCAGGGGATAGGAGAAGAGAACACTACTTGGATGCCACGATGCAATGTTGGGCCTGCCCTAGGCAGCACTAGTGCTTTTTGCAGTCTTACCATCAAAGAAATTCAGGCAGGATCTTCAGGCATCAGAATTTCCTCTCCTGTAGTCACAAGGGAGACTGTGCACATTGTCTTACTGACTTAGGTTGCTACATCTCTCAGGAAGATTCTTGCACTCCCTGAAGCCCACTTAAGCTCCTCCTGTAGAGGTGTCTGTCTCCAGCCCCATCCCTGGCTCACGGATGGAACCTGCTGCTGCCACCCCTGCTAAAGGTCAGTGACAGCCATGGCCCCCGCCAGGGACCCTCACTGCTCTGCTCCTCACAGAGAAGCTCTCACTCCCCAATGTCTGGACCCAAATACCCATCATCACCAGAATCAAACATACCTGAACACTTCACACACAGCAGCTACAAGACTGCCCTTTTTAGCCCTCTTCTTCCTACAAAATCAGGTGAAGATACTGTTTATTACCCTCCAATTGTCACCTGTGCCACCTCTGCCACCTCTCTGCCAGTAACCAGCTGCTTGGTCTAGTCTCGTTCTTGGTTTTGGAGTTTCTGCAGCCCATGGAGAGGCAATGAGAGAGATGTGGGGCTGTGAAGAACCACTCATTTCACATGACAATCATACCCCACCATGTCCCCTCTGGGCTGGGGTGCTCCTTGGGCAGCAGAGCTGACAGCTCCTGGCAGCAGAGCTGTCCCGCACTTAGAAGACATTGTGGACATGACAAGGGGTAAAAATAGTCTTGCACAATTCAGCCAACTGCATTTCACAGTCTTCCTGAAGTGTCAGAATTGAATTTCCAGATACACCACTCTGCTATGGTGAGGGGATGTAATGCTTCAAGAACATATTTTCTTTCTTGTTCAGATGTAGAAAAAGCCTCACAAGAACAACTATTCTCATGGGATTTTACCCAGAATTGGTAGAAATCTTAAGAAAACAATTCCATTTTGTAATACCTCTGACTCTCCTGTTCAAAAGTCTCATGAGGATGTTTTCCAGGACAGTTGAATTTAAAGCTGAGTGCAACCTAGGTTAGTTGTCAAATCTTAGTGAGTTCACATATATATTTTTTTTCTCCCTTCCTTCTTAATAATGACTTGGGTTACTGAAAGAGAGCAGTGCTCCCTACTCTAATGTCTCTGCTCAGTGTTGTGCTATCAGGGGATTTAGGCACAAACCAGCTGCAGGGTAAGCACAGTACAGGGCTGCTTCCTGAGCCACACATGGTGGGATAAGGGCAGTTCAGAAGTTGGCATTATTCACCACTGATTTTTCACAGCTTCACAGCCTCACTGTGATTACATGAAACTGGTGAAAAGCTGGCCCAGCATTGTTCTGCAGCAGCAGGAGAGCACAGAGAGCCTGGAATCTGTGACTGCTTTGACCAGGCTGCCTGACAGTCACACACCTCTGGCCTTCCTGTTTGGGTCTCACTGCAGCTCTACTATGGAATTGTTGAAAAACAAAACCAACAAGAGCATTTTAGCATTTCAAGTTACCTCATCACCAGGTTCATCATCGCTACATGGCAGGAGTAAGGCACGGGGATTTGCTTATATTGCCAAGGTTTGCAGTGTGGGAGTATCCTGCAGGACTGAATTGTCCTTCATGGTAAAGATGTGTAGGCAGGATTTGTAGCTGGCAGTGCATATTGGCTTTAATGGGGAATGTTGTTTTGGGGAGAAAATAAGAAAAAATAGGAGAGAGAGAAAAAAAAAGGAAAAGGGGGAGTGCTTAAGGTCCTTTTCTGTACAGTAACAAATGGCTTGGAGATTGATGGGTAAAACATCTTTGGAAAGAAATAATTGGAAAAGGAAGATCAGGGAGTAGAAAAACACAAGGAAGGGAAGGGGACAGGCTGCAGGAGAAAGGAAATGAACAGATCTGAAGATGTTATCTGTGGCTGACAAACCCTTCCAGTTTTGGCTCGGTGCCTATGAAAGTCCTTGCAATAAGGACTAATACATTCAGAAGCAAGAGACAGGGATGAAAGAAAAAGAAGAAAACTCTGGATTTTATAAATTTTGTCTTCCAAAGTTACTCTAAGGAGAACTTTATGAGACTGTGAGCAGATCCCCAGGAAGCAACACTTGCCTGCATCTCCTGCTGTTAAAACCTGCTCCCTGTAGTCCCAGTGAGCTGTGCTGCAAAATAACCAGGCACAAAGGCAGCTAGCCCCAGCCATGGCTATGAGGAAGAATTTGTAGCTTAGCACTCCAAAATCTGACTCCTTCAGACAGATTTTCTGTTTGCAATGTTGCAAAATTCCCCATGTGCACCTCTCCATGCTCCCCCTGGAGAGGGGGTGGACTGCAGGTCAGGACCTGCTTCTCGATGGGACTCGTGCAGCAGTACAAGGCCAAGGGCTCAGTGATTATTAGGATTCTCCAGGTAAACTGAAATTACATTAAGAAAGAATCATGGTATAACATTTACAGACACCCCCAATCCAATTCTAACAAAACTAAAGACTCTCAGTTGGGCAGAGAAGCAGTATCAGATTGCTGTTACTCATTGATAAGATTGGCAGGGCATCCCCCCCTTTGGTGCCCACCAGAGCCCAAAGGTTACAGAGAAGTTTTAAAGATCTGCCTGCAGCCTCCACCTGCAATCAGCACTTTTATCTCAAAGACATATCTTTTCTCTGTGCCATTTCCTAGAGCTGTCAGGTAATCACAGCTGTTTGTGTTCTCCCAACAGATTTCATGGCTACAAGGCTTCAGAATGAAACAGCCGGGCAATGAGGTATTTCTCTGGAGAAGACAGGTTTTGACTAAACAGTTTAGGAGTTTTACTCACAGTAGAAGTAAAATGGGTTGTATACATGACCAGTCTGAAGCCAGCTTCAGTTCAACAGAAATAAAAAGCCATTACCCTAACCAAAAAGGACAGGAGACAGAAATCTCATAGAGGGCATCAGAGATAAAAGGTCAGATCCATCAAAACTTTAAAGAAAAAAATCAAGACTCATCAAAACTGCTGTGAAATTCTGTAGAACACAGATCCCTACAATGTAACCTGGAGAAAAGGTTTCCCCACTTCTTCTGTGAGAGGAGGTGAAAAATGCAGAATAGTTTCAGTTAGGGTGTAGCACCTTCAGCACCCCATAGGATGGATCTGGCCCTGCCTAAAAGGCACAAAATGAGAAGAATAAGATGAGGTCAACTGGCAGTAATTGTTTCTGTAATCTTCTCTTAAGTCTCTGGAGCAGGTCTAGCTGCTTCCTTGGCCTCATGCCCTGACCCAGAGAGCTTGACCTGGGGAAATAAGAATTTCTTCCTTGTCTCTTCAAGCCAGAATGTTTTGGATGGAGCTATGAACCAGATAAGCAGCTGACAGAATTTGAGGAATTTGTCCTATGGTGCTACGTTTTGGACATGAAGTACTCTGTTTTTCAGCCTTGAGGTCTTTAAAAGGTAATTCCCTGCATGAAGGCAAATGGTGAATGTGATAGCCTGGGAAAAGGGAGCATGGGAAGCTCATTCATCACCATGAAAATGACTGAAAGATTGAGGGCTGCATCCAAATGAGTCTCACCGAGTCTCCCTTCCTAACAGCCAGGAGAAACAGACAGATTTAGGGTAGAGTGGCATTTGGATATTTCTAGATCTGTCTCACCTGTCTGGGTATTCAAATGTCTGTGTGGCCAGATCATACGTGCTTGGCATGTATAAAGTTTTAAGCAGTGATTTGATTTCCTGCTTTCTCCTGTGACTATAAATTAGGAGTTTCTCCAGTAGTCTCCTGGAAGTCACCTGGCATAGTCAGAGAGGTTAATAAGACCCTGTAGCTAGGATCTGGCTACAGTGCGAGGTGCAAGGAAATACAAAACCAAAGCTCTGCTCATATTTTTCCAGGCAAGATTTGTCTTGACAGGGAAAAAAGGTTTTAAAATATAGTAGAAACAGATCAACTGAAAAACATTTAGGAAAAAATGTGATACGTTACTTGCATTTGATGTATTTTAAATGTCTGAGAGTAATGAACTGGCACCTGGCTCAAATGGAAACAAAAGAGGAAAAGGTCTTGCTCAGGGGGAATGGAGAAGGAATAATCCTGATGCACATGTTGTTCTCAGAATGTAAACCTACTTCACACTCCTGTAGGTTAACACACCCTCCATGAAAAACATCATTACTCTGAAAAGGTTTTATTTATATTCATACAAAGGGAAACCTTCTGTTGCCCAGAAAATATGAAAAAAAATTAAACCAGATCTGCCACAGACTGCTGTAAATAGCAAGAATAGAGAACACAAGGTGGTCTTGGTGATAATTTTACTTTATCATCACAAAGCACTATCCCTGCTTCCCCTGAGGTGCACATGCTGCATACATGGAATGGCTGTGCACGGCCATTGGCTTGAGAGTAGGAACCTAGAAGTTAGGAAGAAGAAATAGATAGCCAATAAACAAAAAAACCCAGACATTTGTGCGTTGAAACCTTCAGCTCACTGCTAGGCAATTTTATCATCAAAAAGAATACACACAGCTCATCCGTACAGTGCCTCTGTAACTCAAGAGCGGGGATTAGGAAAAAAAAGGAATAATCCACTAGATAAATGTTTACTTCCTTTTCTCTTCAGTAACCTCTGTGGCCTCAGGCAGTGGGGAGTCCACTCCAATAGGCAAAGTAAGTGGTGCTTCCCTCTCTCCTGCTGCCAGCTCGGTGAGGCTCAGCACTATCTGCTCACACAGGTACAGCCTGTTTGATATAACTGCTCCTCACTGCACAAAGTGGCCAGGTGCTGTGACAGCTCGTTGGAGCTCTCCAAGTCATTCCGGCAGGGTTTTTCTACCATTATCCTCCCACAGCCCTCGGGGATATGATTAATTCATGGAGCATCAGTGAAGGCATCTTTCTATGGCATATGGAGTTAAAGTGTCCTCTTCACAAAGCTGCCTGGGGACAACTGTGGAATTTGTACAGACAATCCCACTAGGTAGTCAATCTTGTAAAAGCACTGATATTACAAAGTAAATACAAGTGATCTATTTGTTTAAGGTTATTACTGTGACCGACAGGGTATTAAAACAATCTTTCTACTGACAAAAGATATCAGGCCTGCACTCCCATTTGATGTTCCTAAGCAATCTTTTCTTCTTTCTTTCTCAGCCACTGAGCTTTGGGGTGTTCATCGACTGATTGGAGTGCACCACACAACCAGCGCATTGAAATTCAATCCAGATATGGGGTTAAATTTTAAAAAGAAACCTTAGCTAGTAATAACACTTTGATGTGCAGATGTATAAAAGTTTTAACTTCTACTTTCTTCTGAAACAAATCAGCTTCAAGTCATGCTATTTGACTCTTTTAGCTTTTAATACATCCAAAGCACAAATACTAAACATTGCCCTCTGTGGTCAGGAAACTTACAGTGGGTGATGTATGAAGGCTTCCATTTCACCCTTTTATTGAGGCTGTATATGGACACTTCCCCACAGCAAAAATATGTTGCCTGATGTTTAGAGCAAAAGGTCAGTCACTTTATGTCTGGTCCCTTTTCAAAAACATACCACTTCTCTTGGAACTGGAAATTTCAGCTTGGAAAGGACATCACCTTCCTAGATGCATTTGATATTCTGGCAGCAGAGACACCTAAGGAAAAAGTCAAACCTGACACAGAGCAGCCAGACACACTCCCCTCTGCTTCATGCTTTGCACACCATGCTTAACTCTCCTGTCCATTTCCTTTTTTTTAAGCACACAGTACTATGCAACTCACAGTTTGCTTATATATTGATTTTTGCTTTTATTTACATTTATCTTGTAATGTCCAATAACACCTGTGCCAGCCCACAGGAGCCTCAGAGGGATGCCTGTGCACAACCCTCCCGCAGGCCCTTAATTCCTGGCTTTAAAGATGACCTCAGCTTTAAGCCTGACACACAGCCTGTGAGAAGCTGCATCACCAGGAAACCAGCCCTCACTTTGACCTGTAAGTGTCTCCAGGTGTCAGCCCCAGCTCTTTAGTTCTGTGCACATAAACTCACCTGGACAATCCTCTCACCTGGGTTTGTAACAGCAGCCAAGGAATCAAATTCTGTACCTCTTTATCTACCTGCCCCATAGCTGGCAGTTTTCAAGGCCAAGATGAATGGGACTTTGAACAACCTGATCTAGTGGAAGCTGTCCCTGGCCATGGCAGGGGACTGGAACTGGATGATCTTTAAGGTCCCTTCAAACCCAGACAATTCTATGATTCTATGTTACCTGACCATAATGCAAATGCAACCCTTGGCGAGTCCTGTCTGGTTCAAGCCTTTAGTAGAATCAACCCATACAATTTTCCCAGTCAGACATTTGAATCCTGTGGGCTCTGAAAGTTGTTCATTTCTATATCCACATGAGAAAAGGAAGATGGGTCCTTTTTTGCTTTCATGTTACAACCCTTTCATTTACACTTTTCTTGAGTTTTCTGAAGTCCTCACCTGTATGCTTCTGGCTTGATAGGGGCCTTTTGGCTGGCTGTGTTCAAGTTTTCTGGCTGGGATCAGTCCATCTCCGTGTCTTTTCCACTACTCGCAGAGGGAGAGGCACTGATGTCTCCTCTGTCCAGCCTCGTGCGTGATGGTTCCTTGTCCCTTGCCATTGCATGCACCGTGTGACTGAGCCACACTGCTTGCTGCTTCTAGTCCCTCACCAAGATACTACTGGCTTTATCCTTGTGCCTACCCTTTTTGAGAAGCTCAAGGTTTAACTTTTTCCCAAAGTCATCTCCTTTTCTCAGGAAAGAGAGTAAGGAGAACCTTCGTGGCTTTCTTAAAACAAATAACAATAATGGTATTAACATGACATTTGAATAACTGTGTGAAAAACTTGAAAGTTAGAAGTCAACTCTAATTGAATAATCAAATTATATTGGAATGTCTCTGATTTAATTTTCTCTCTTGGTGCTACACCTTTTAATGGAGAAGGACCTTCCCCTTCAGAGCAAAATCAACTCCAGACTCTGCTAAAATTCAGCCTGGTGCAGAGCTGGGTCACTGTGTCCTTCTCAGCTCCAGAGGGATGGGGCTTACACAGTGCCCTTGTTGAGGACCCAGGGACATGGCATGTGGGAAACCTCAGGAAGGATTCATCGTTCCTGCACTCCAGTGTGTCCTGGGGCACAGTCCATTGAAAAGCAACAAGTGGGACATGGGGGTTCTAAATGCATTTTGGTCCCAGCAGGTCTTTTGCCCTCTGCAACATCATCCCTCATTTATGCCTGAATGTACAAAATCCAGGCTGTCCCAGTGGATGGTCAGTGGCAGGTACCTAACTTATCAGCCACTCATTCCAAGCTGAAGCTACGGCTCAGGTTAATTTTCCTGACAAGTCTTAACTGTAATTTAAATTTCCTACCTATTTAAGATGAGCAATCTGTACTTCAGATCCCCTGAGCATTAGTAAAACAGTTATGAGAAATTCAGGATAAAAGGTTAAGCCCATAAAAATATGCAACTCCTTTATAAAAATAACTCCATCAGGTTTTCAGAGACTAAGAAGACAAAGGTGCTAATTTCTGCATTTGAAATAACCTTGGGACTGTCACTGGTAGAAGTCACTGGAGTAGCCACACTTTGTGAACTGGCTGGTTACATTTTTCAAAATTTGTCACTACCCACAGGCTCTGCAGCACAATGTCAGTGCAGAACTTTCTGCTTGACAACCAAGGAAGCAGCTTGGGAGAACAAGAGGTGCTCTTGGCCCCCTCTGGAGCTCACCCCTCCTATGACATTCAGTACATGACCTTCTCCCAGCAGGAATGTCCCAGCTGGATGGGCCACATTCAACACCTGCAGATGGTCTCTGCAGAGTCACAATCTCCCTGTTTTCCCTGACACCAGCAGTGCAGCCTATGGGAGATTCTTCAGGCCACATAAGGCATCTGAACCACTCCTAATGTCTTGTGTCAGCTGGTGTGACCCAGTTTATATCCCCTGTGACTGGGGAACCACTGGGGCTGGCTCAGATAAAGCCACTTTGCATTGCAGACAGCCTCAGTAGGGTAGGAGGAAGCTGTTCTTGTCTCTCTCCCCTCTCAGTGGGGAGAACCAAGGCTGCCAGTGTTATGAGATGAACCCAATCAAACACAGTTAAAATATTACACAGCCATTTAAGGGAAACTTTGTTATTAGTGGCTCCCTTTTGGGCTGAGATTGTGAAAAAGTTGATGTGTTAGCTGCCCAGAAGATATACAAACCCAGTGGGGTCTGGAGGCAACTTTGAAGTTCTATTAAAACTCAGATCTTCTGCTTTTGCTGTAAAATACTATGAAAAATGTTTACGTAGTTCCTTAGGAGCTCAGAAATAATTTTAAAATAAATCAGCTTAAAATAAACCAAATAATTCCTTGTTATACGTGATACCATATTCATCCTCATATAAGCAGCTTTTCTCACTAAGCATTAGCTTGTATTTGCGTATCAATTTTAGAAAGCCTGGCTTCTTTCCATCTATCAGCCTTTAAAGCCTTTTCCACTGCAGTATTTGCTGGACAGTCAGGTAAATGCAAGGCAAGCATCCTTCTAGCTCATTACTGCTGATTACCCTGCTCTGGCTTGGCTTTCCTCTCTGCTTGTTCTGCAGGCTCGGCCTTTTCTGGGAACTGCCATCATTCTACACAGCAACACAGCAAAAGGAAAATGTTTTCTTCTGTGGGGGAAAAGGATGCTGTAGAGGTGTTGCTCACAGTATGTGACACTCCAGAGGCACCTGTGGGGGTGGCCTCAAATGTGTAAAAAGAGTCTGTACTTAAAAGCATGCAAATTTACATCAAAATCTAAGTTTCTATGAGCAGTGACAACCACTGCAACAAAACCCAGCATGGGAGGCTTCTTGCCTGTTTTACTCTTGGTCACATACTAAACTAAGTGACTAACTATACTACTAAGCTCCAAGTGGTTTGTTTTAGTTTTAATATGACAACTAATATTTATGGTTGGTCCAACGTCTTATCAAGTCTTACTTATTACAAGATGTATTTTAATAGAAATCACTTCCCAAACCAATACCTTTATGGAAGGGGAAATTGCCCTCTCCTCTAGCCTGTCAAGGGGCAAGGGAGCAGGTGGCCATCACCCATGGCCAGAAAGCGACTGCAAGTGAGGAGTCATCAGATGGGGACAAACTGTGGCTGATGCCACAATGTCTTTCCAGCCACCATAATTTCATATAAGATAGTTCACCATAGGCTGGAAATCCTCTTAGGTGTATCTTTCTGTTGTTCCTGTTTGTGTTAAAAATGAGACCAGAAGCAGCAGAGTACTCAGAGTACTTAAGCATAAGCATATACTGTGGGAATAGAAGTGGCAATAATAGTACTTAGCCTTTATGTATAGGGTTTTCATCTGCAGAGTTCAAAGCACTTCAACAAGAGGACATTTCCATCACTCTCTGTGTTCTCCTGAAAGGAGAAGGGATGTGACCAAGTTCACCAGTGTGTCCCACCAGCCTCCCACAGCTGCCAGCTCTCATGCTGTCCTCCCCACCACTTGTCCTGGTGTGCTTCACCTCTACTGGGTTCCTTCTCATCACCTTCCTCCCTCATGTACCTACCAAGAAGGGAGCAGCCCTAAGTGAATGGGAGCAAACTTTGTGTGGGGGCTGCTGCCAGGGATCCCAGGCTGCATGGTGCAGGTAAAGGGCTCTCTCCAGGCAAAGGCATCATCCCAGCTTCTCAAGGTGGGCTGCCTGAAAAGCTGTTTCTCTCTCTCCTGATGGTATAAAAGGAAACAAGGCAAAACCCAGCTGCTTTTTTTCTAAATGGGGAGCAAGGAATACTCTCAGAGCCCTCTTGCATTCATCCCTTCAGCAGCTACATAAACTTGAGGGGTGTTGAAGCACTGCCTGGAGAGGGGCAGTCATACTGCAGTGAGTTTTGTACCGCCTGCAGGTCTTTTACAGAGATGGATTCCGTAAATGTGTTTCAAGGCAGTGAAAGGCTGGAAAGCTGATGCTTAAAAACATTTTAAGGTGAACTGTGGTACTGAATAAGCAAAGAGCAGTGGGGAGCCCCTGGCAGCTGCAGCAGAATCTGGGCCTGTTCTTTATAGGACAAAAATGCATCTTGTGTTTTGTCCTCGTGAGCTGTGAATGCTGAACAATACCAGCATTTCCATGGAGATGGAGGCATTGCATATTGTTGAGGAAAGGATGTGAATTTAAAACAGAAATATGATAGATCTCCAAATGCTGCTCAGGAGGCGAGGCACTGTTATGCTAAAAAGTATGTTTTCCAGCCCCCTGCCTTGGGCATGGAGGGCTGACACTGTTAACTCCTTCAGTTCCAAACCAAATGGGCACCAGGATAGTGAGCAGTCTGTCACAGCTTAAAATCTATTCAGAAATAGCAAGGTACTTGTCTGCCTCACTCAGCCTCACTTTTTCCATGATACATCATTTCCATGCCAAAGTGGCAGAAAGTGCTCCCCCTGCAAGGTATTAGGAAACTTCAGTACTCCAAGGGAATGAGAGGGTAGACTCAGCATCCTAAAGGATAAAACCACTAGATTTTGGATTTGCAGAAGAATTTAATATGAAGAGTTAACAAAAAAAAAATACATATATTCATAATATTTATATGTCAGCCTTCCATTAACTGCCAGGAAATGCAAGGGAAACATGTTATTCAAGCCAAACAAGTATTAGGGGCCATTATTTTCTCCTTTTACATCTTCTTGCGACTTGACACTTAAACTGTGCTTGAAACCAGGAGAAAGCAGAGAAAAACCCAGGAAGGTGACTTGGAAAGTGGTTTCACTTCTAACTGAAGAATTTCTCTCCTCACATAAATGTCCTTTCATAGGAATGGGCAATCTCAGAAATATGAAAAACAAGGTGTGTTGTGCACCTGCAGAAAAAATCTTGGTGTGCCACTGTGGAGGTGCAGGCAGCCTTGCAAAAGCCTCACCCAAATCAAAATGGAGCAGTCAGCCAGGAAAGCACATGGGAGGGATGCCTGGGAGAGACACATGGAGGCAGGGAAGGTGGTCATCTCAACAGAAATAAGACAGAATGGTACCTGCAAGAAGCCAGAAGGGAGCAGATGTGTTTGCTAACCCCGTCACAAGGAATTTAGTGTGGTAGGAGGCAGGGAGAATCTCTGCTCCCTGCCCAGGAAAAGCAGGCTCTCTGCTTTCCCAGATGTCTGGCTGGGGAAAGGACCTCTGCTGGCAGTGTCCTCCAGACCCACGGATGTACCTGTCACGCAGGACAGGGTCCTCAACCGCAGGGACCCCCCAAGGAACAGGGACTGCCATGAGCAGCAGCACCAGAAAGGACTACAGAGTCTTCCATTTACTTGCAAAGAGCTGAATGCCTCGTGAACATCATTATGAAATTATTTTCTTTTATTTGGAACCAGAGATGGAGGGAATGGAATGAGGAGTTAGCAACATAGCCCCACATGCTGCATTTTTGTCTGTGATAAGTAAAGAATCTCTACCCCAGCAGTCTTCAGGGCTCAGCATCCTCTCATCCTCAGACAGGCATGCCTGAAGCGTGAACAGCCATTCCTGACCCTCAGGACATGGCAGCTTTCCCAAGCCACTCCCTCCTGCTCCTCAGGATGCCCAGCTGCATGTGTGTGTCCTCATTTCCCCTGTCTGGTTGCAGATGGAAAATGTCACATCATTAATTGCATGGGGGCAGGTCAAATGCTTGTCTTTCACTGCTCTTCAGATGCTACAGAAAAAGAAGCATTTTACATACTCTTGATTAGACAAATGGACCACTGAAGGCAATATTCATTAAAATTCCATATTCATAAGAATCATTAAAACATAGAGCTGGCTTGTCCACACACACACAAATTTTCTAATGTTAAATCATGGAATTTTAACCTAATGATGTTAGAAAAAAAGTTAATATGGCAACAAACCATGAAAAATCTACCACAGGCCTGAAATTCACAGTAAAACTATGGCTTGTTTACTAAGTTATGTTTTTTTCTGTTTTTTTTTTCATTCTACCCACAATATCTGGAAACCACAGACATAGTATTTCTTATCATTGTTGTAAATAAACACACTGGGTGGGAGGGAGAAATCAGAAAACACCAGGCTGCCATTTGGCATGAGACTTTTGGGAGTACAGGGATAAACCTGGCGCAAGGCTGGTGCTACCTCCCTGGTCAAGCAGTCAGCCTTGTCCACTTCAGCAGGCAGGTAATATGGCCTTCATAAACTGACCTAGATCCACATTAAAGTTATTAAGGTAAATGCATTTCCTGCACTAGGACACTATGGTTCTTATTCTTCTAATAGACTGGGACACTTCTGGTATTTTCCAGCTTATCTTTATTCGAGACAAGTTTATAGCCCACATCTAAGCTGCCCTTCAGATGAAATATCCCTGAGGACCATTCTCTGAGTATTTAATATTGAATATATTCTCTCTCTTTGTATGTTTTACCAGGCTAAACACAGACCTTTGCTGCCCTCTTGAATGGCAGCTTTTCCTTTCCACAGACAGCCATAATAATGGCTGTGGTTTGCAGGAGTCCCTGCTGGACACTGCTTATCAGACCTACGTGTTTGCTGTCCAGAGGACGGGTACAGATTTGAAGGAGGTCTAGAAGGTCAATGTTGTCAGTGCAAAAGTAGCCTTATGGCTTGAGGGTCTCTGATGCTTGGGGAAGATAATGATTTACCATCCAATTATTTGGGCAAAAATAATTAATTTCCCTGCTGACATTCTCTAACACAGCCAAGGGAATGATTAGAAAGGACATCCACCTTTGTGACTCTGGGGCAGGATGGGCTGAAAGCCACCACTCATGGCTGTGGGTTCTCCCATTTCATGCCTGCCAGGCTGCTGACTAGCTTGGCCTTCATGTGGGTGCATCCTTATGCTCCATCTTAGTGAAAGTTGGATGTGACGAAAAGATTCAATATAACACAAGTTTCAGAGCAAGTGACAGAGTACTAACACCTAAGCAGAGCATAAACATACAAGGTTAGCATGATCAAAATTAAATTACCTTCTCCTTATTGCTCTTTATAGACTGCATATTGACCATGAAAGTGAACTTCTTTCTGTAGCATGTTCAATTGACTTTGGGAAACTTCCTTAAATCAAATTGAAAATGTTTTGAGATTTCTCAAGAGAATAAATGGGAAATAAATGGCAAAGCAGCATTTCACTGAAGTGTCTAGTCACCAGTCATCATTAGATCTGACAGACAGAACAAGATGTTTGGAAAACTTATTGAATAGAGTCTGTTATCTAGCTATGCGTCAAGGCTTTTATCTGACATATCTATGGTATTCTTTATATAAAAAGAACTCTGTTGCATTTCAACAAAAATATCTGTTTATCCTAAGGACCTTGTTGTCTACAGTATGTTGTTTCTGAGCCCTATACAATTTATTTCATGGCAACGTAGTTCTCTGTTTTAATATTGCTGTGAAAAATTAGGAATGTTGCTGTTTATCTGGTGAAGGGCAGACAAAAATCTGCTCTTATTTATGCTTGAATAAATCTAAAACAAGTGCTGACTTAAGTTGCTAATCTAGATACCCACTGCTGTACCAGAGGAGAAACTCATCTACTGAATGCTCATTTTTTTCAATAATGGCTGTCCCTGCATGGCCGAGTCCAGGCTCCTGATGGATAATGTGCAAAGATTTTGAAGAAGTCATTTTCCTCCATCCTAGATCTTCAGCCTTCCTCTGACCCTGGCTTCAGCCTTTTGTTGCTGTGTTAGAGACTCAGAAACTTCAGAAACCTTTTCCCTGGGTAGAGGTTTACAGGCTATGACCAAGGCACTTAAGCTCTTCTGGATAAATTATATTGAGCTCTTGGCATACTCTGAGCTTTTCCAGACTTCAAATCATTCTTGCAGTACTTTGGTGTATCCTCTCCAATTTATCAGCATATTCTTTAAACTGGGGATCCAAGAAGTGGTCAGTTTGTTCCAGTAAAGCTCTTGCTAATGCCTCACAGAGTGATAATTTCCCTTCCCACTTCTCATCAGTGTTTCCTTCCCATGCAGCCATGGATTACTTTAGCACTTTAACCACTTTGCTAGTCTGGGAGCCCACCAGCTATCCACCGTGAAGCCATTTCTTGGCCACTGCTTGTTGAAATACAGTCCTAAGTCCTGTCACTGGTACCTGTATAAAAACATTCCAGCTGTGCAGTTCCCTCTCCAGGAGTTCACCCCACCATTACGATGTGCCTCACTCAAGGGAGCCCAAGCTGCTGTGCCAATGGATAGCTCTGAAGGGCTGCCCTTCCTTCATCACTCTCCCCCACAAAAACTTTTGGCAGCCAAGTCTCCTGGGGTGTATTTGCACCCTGGCTGCAGAGAATATTGATGAGAGCAGGACCATGAGCCAGCACCTTGTGTAATCCCAGTGAGCACACTCCGCTGGGACTCTGGTTTCTTAGATATAATTACTTTCTGAGATCTGTCCATCAGCTGATTTCTGAGCCTTTTGATAGGAATTTGTAACGCTTTGTGTACAAAAATGCTGGGTTTTTTCCAGCAGAAAGTTATCCATTATCAAATGAAATGCCTTACAGTGTCAAGCTTGGCAATGCTATTGCTTTTATCAGTCAAACTGCATCTCAAAGAAAAAGCAATATCAAGTTCAACAGAAAAACTGCTCTGTACTCATTTGCCTATACATACAAAAAAGCAATCAGTCTGCAAAACCTTGGCAAATAAGAAAATATATTCAGTTATTTAAATTTTCAAAGAAAAATCTTTTGTTCATCCAGTTTGCAATGTACCTGAAAACAGAAAGGTTTTTTCTCCTTCCTGATATTCAGCAACTCCTATAAAGTCTGAGACAGCCAATTTCACTCTCAAGCCATTTAAAGCAGATGGATTGTAGCCATGCACAAAACTCTCTAATGAATAAGTAAAACTACAGTTACTTATTATATTATATAATAGCCATTTGTAAAGAACTGATCGTTGAAGCAGCTGAAGTTTTCAGCTTCTCTCTGCCTTGCTTTATTTAATTGCCTTTGTCTGCCTGGGTTTTGTTGGGCATTTACTGCCATCCAGTGCTTCTCTGAGATATGACTCCACCATCCACTATTAAGAGCTAGCACAAAGCAAGAATATTTGGCTCTTAACGAACTCACTGACCTCATTTGGAGAAGTGCTACAGGTGTTTTACAGCAATAAGTCATCACTGTGCTGCAGCAGTGCTTGAAATGCTGCGGTACCTGACCGTGCTGGCAGCTTCATCCTGGTGGGACTCGGCTGTCAAAGCCTGCAGTCAGACCCTGTCTGCCCAGCAGCCAAAGGGGCTGATGTGAGCTGCTCTTTCATAGGTGTCAAAGAGAAAATGTTTCATGATAAGTAATGTGAATAACGGTTTGCTTTGGTTTTAAGATATTAATCTTCTTGGATTTTTTTTTTTTTAAATTCATCGCATACAATTTGCCTTTGTGTTTTGTAGCCTGCAAGTATTCAGTGTTCACTGCTTCGTCTTGCCTGAGAGATAAAGCTCCATACTTGGAAAGTATTCATCACACTGGGATTTTTTTTTATTTTATTTTGAGGGGTTGTTTTATTTTTTTGAACAAAACCCACACTTCATAAGACCTGCTCATGTTTATGCAATGTGTAAGAAGGTTAAAATAGTAAAGATTTTAATTATACAATATCCATTTTTTTTCATATTTTCATGAAATATTGAGTGACATTCAAAATGAAAAATCCATGTAGCAAAAAACCCAGTGGTACTCCAATATTATACTCCTTTTAATAAGACAAAATGTCTTAATTCTGCGAGGAATAAAATGTGTCAGGCTTTGGAAAGGCCAAAACTGTTACTTTAGATCTCATGGGGAGAGAGAGAGAAGACAGAACAAGTACAAGAGGTTTAGGGTGGTGAGCCAAGGAGTCAGGCTCAACCTTTATCCTGGCCAAGTTATTCAGAATACATTTTGGAAGCTCTGTATACACTCCTTGTTTTGGTTGGGTGTGAGATACCTAAATAGCTTTGTGCATGCAGCCACTGTATTTGTACCAGCTAGTGGCTGCAATAAGATAATGCATTGTGTAAAAACGTACTTAGGATGAAATGTGTGATTGTTTATTTAAACTGATTTCTATTTTGCTTTGTATGGTGATTTAAGGAAGCCAGAATTTGTGGCATATGGCACTTAACCACTATTTTATTGTGAGAGTTCAAACACTGGAAGGCTGCCCCAAGAGGCTGTAGCATGTCCACCTTGGCTGTGACCCTGTTCTGAGCAGGGCATGGACTAGATGGTCTTCTGAGATGCTTCCAGCTTCAGCAATTTGGTTTTGTGTGGTACAATACATAACTTTGTCCTGAAGCAAAATGTTAGATAGATGCAGGAAAAAGTTGTATACCAACAATAAAATTATAGCCAAATTCTTTAATTATGGTCATGAACTTGCCACCTTTCACTTTCGATTAAGATAATGAATTTCTAATAACATAACAGCATTCATAAATATCACGTAATTATATTTTCTACATATAAAAATGTGCAAGCACATGCTTAAGTATCAGAATAAGCCTACTGTGATCAATACTCATATTTAGAATAAGCATGTGTTAGATGAATACATAAACTTTACCTCTTTCAGCACATTCATTTCTCTGGTATCTGTATTACAGACCACAGAGCTGGAGAGTAAAGGGCAAAAGGAAAGTTATATATACTAGAAGCTGGTGTGTGTCCAGGTGAGATAGAAGTGAACTGGGAAAATGAGAGCCCAAAAAAGGGAAAAGTTGACCCAGAAAACACTTTCTCATACAACCATAAATTCCCCATGTAAAACTTCTATCACATGCAGCTGAGGTGTTCCACATACTCCAGCTGAGTCTGGCCTCAGAATGGAAACATGGAGGGATTATTTTCTTCTACAGCTGTGTTTAACCGGGAAAGTTTGCATATGTGAAGCCCCTCAGCTATCCTGATCCAGTTTTCCTGATCACCTTTCCTTGCCTGGCACAGCACCCCAGTGGTCACCCCATTCCCAGGAGCACAGATCCCAACAGGGACAGCTCTCCCTGAGCACCAAAGCCTTCATCTCCCCTTACGATAAATCCCTCCTACATGTACACCTCCCCAGCTTTCCCTTTCCCCTTGAGTAGAACCAAAAAGCCTCCACAAAGCTCAACTGCACAATAGGAAAAGAGGTGGTGGTTTTAAACTAAAGGAGGACAGATTAAAACTATATGTAATGAAGAAAAGTTTTATGATTAGAGTGGTGAAACATGGTACAGGTTTCCCAGAGGGGTGGTGGATGTCCCATCCCTGCTCCAGGTCATGCTGGATGGGGCTCTGAGCAACTTGATCTAGCAGAAGGTGTCATTGCAGGAGGGTTGGGCTAGATGGCCTTTAAAGGTCCTTTCCAGCCCAAATTATGCCATGAACCTGTGATTCTCTGATGTGAACACTCACATCACCACACACACCTGAGCAGAGATGCCATACTGCCCTCTTTCCTTAGCTGCTGTCCCACTGCAAGGAGGCTACAAGGAACTGCTGAATGCAATGTTGCAGTATCAGATTTTGTGCTGCAGTGTTGTATTTTATTTTAAGATAATAGTTACTAAAAATCTTTGCCTCAACTTATCTCTAGATTCTACTAGAGAATTTCAACTGAACTTTACCAAAATGATTTTCCTCTTTATCATTGTTCATAATTCTGCATTTCTTACACAGTTATGATTCAAAGAGGTTTAATTGGACTCCCTTGGCTTTATAATAGTCTCCAAATCCAAATAATTCTACACCTTTCAGATGCCTCAAAGAGCGATGGCATGGAAATGCTGATCCATTCTAATAACAAAACTAAACCTGTCCCAAAGACTTCCACCCTCATCTAAAACCAAACACCAAAAACAATAAAGGATTCAGCCAGGATTTTGCTGACAGTCTGTACAGGAGACCTGAACCTTGGAGGAGCAAACTGTGATTTTTAATCTTCAGTGGAAAACAAAAAAACTTATTATTGAATTTTTTTTAATTATCTCTTAATGCCTTAAAAAAATCTCAGACACCAAGAAATTGCTTGAGTTTTGTGATTCACAAATGTAGGAGGGAGCTTGTTTGTTGGTCTCACTTTTTTTTAAAGGAAAGTTAGAGTCTGATCCCATGGATGGATCCACCAGCAGCTTTACCACTCATGTGAGCCCATGTATATCAAGACAATGCTCTTAATTTTAACCTGGCCTCAGCTTGTCCAAAATGGAAGCACTGAGATAAAATGAGCTTTGATATTGCTTTACCAAAGGCTCTAAGTGGAAAACTGATAATTTTAAAGTTTATTTTTAAATCTTTATTTATTTTTAGATATTTATTTTAAAATTTGTAACACATTGAATCCTGAAATCGTAACAAACCACAAAAAAAATAGGTTTGCTTTTGTCGAAGAAATGGGTTTGTTTTCTCCAACAAGTGTCTTAAAATTGGAAAAAGAGACTACTTTGCCCTTCTGGTCAGTGAAAATTTTACAAGATCATTTCATCTGTCATTTCTTCAAACCTTCATTTAACTAGGTGCCTGCATTTTCAGTGTCTCAACTCCCTATTTCACCACGCCTTAGTTTGTTATTCTGAGGTTTCTCACAGTGTGTAACCTAGCTGGTTTTATCTACCACCTCTGAAGAACTCTTGAGCTCCCAAACCTGCTGACATGAAAGTATTTAAAGGCTGCAAGGCCATCCCATCAACATCCTTCCCATACTGCATCAGACTCAGTTTCTTCAGGAGCTCCTCATGTCACCCAGATTTTAAATTCTCTTTGGTTTATGCTTTCCTCATGCTTTTAGAAACTCTGTGAATCATGTTAATGCCTCTCCCTGCATTTTTAATTTTGTTTCTGGATCTGAAATGAGCATAAATATGTGATGGATGCTCCAGAGCCTTGGCAGACCTGGCACTAAAACAAGTGAAGAAAACTTGCTTTGCATTTAGCCATAAAGAACTTTTGATTCCTGCTTGATTGCACCCAGAAATCCTTTCAGTCATTTCACAGTGCCTGATTTGGCAGAAATCCCATCAAACCTAAGCTATCAATTGGGCCCTGTCTAATGTGACAGCAATCTGGGAGTCAACACAGTTCTGAAGGTAACATAGCACAGATGAATTCACCACATAGAAATGTGGTGGGTTGTTTGCGTCTCATTTTTCAAGATGGGAATTTGGATCTTTGGAATTTGGAAAAATGAGCCTCATTTTTCAAGATGGGAATTTGGAATTTGGTGCCATTACCAAAAAAGATTGCAATGCTCCAGCAGGAGCTTTCTATCAAAAGAAGGTTTTGATTCAGCATTACTGTGGGTAAATGATGAATGTAGATACACCCAAGAGAGGATTCTCAGACTCCCAGACCTTCAGGTGTTCCCCGGAGGCTGACGAGAACCCATAAGAAGCTGAGCTGAGAGAAAGAAAAGTAGGTTGCTGTCTAATTGGCATTTCTTCCCCAGGATTTTTGTCTATGAGTTAGCTAAGCCTGAAGGTTAATGCTACAAGGGAAAATGGGCACAAAGGGAATCTAAACTCACAGCCCCAAGGACTGCAGCTCCAGGAACAGGTATGTGCTGTAGATTGCAGCTTGAAACAAAAACATCAAGATGTTTTCAAATTAGAGGGTGTTTTTTGAACAATTTGTTCAGATTTTTATGTGTGCTCATGTGAACATTCCAACTTGCATCAGGCCAAACAACAAATGTTGAAGAACTCATTTCCCCCCAGGATATAAAACCTAATATGTATTTGGCAGTGGAAAATAAACAATCTGCAGTAGCTTAGAGGCTTAATTAAAAGCCAGCTATACCTGTGGTAAAAACTGGCAAACATCAACTTTCAATGGCTTCTGTGAACAATTCAAAGAAAAAAAAAACAACCAAAATTCAAACATACTTGACTTGACAGTATAAAGAGAAGAGCAATTCTGAAGAGCAGCTGGGTTTTGGGAACACAGACTTGGCTGATAGAACCCTTGGAGATAAACACAACTTAGACAAACACTTAAGTGATGCACAGGATAGAAAAGTTACCTTAACAAGATGTATTTTATAGAGCTGTATGTTTTTACTACCAGCTTGCACCAAAGACTTCATGAAAAAGAGAAATAGAAGTGATTCTGAAATGGTGGAAAGAAAAGTGTATTGGCACCACTGGTTGAACAGCCAAGGGATCTGAGACAGTTCCTCAGGCTTGGAGCAGCTGTGCAGTGATGCAGCTGAACACCTCATGGGAAATGCAGTAAAGCTCAGCAGAGATCACAGGGGCAGGATTTTAAAGAAATTACACTTAAACCTGCAGAATTTAAGTTTCTTTTAAAGGAACACTTACTGTGAACCTTCCAAGAAAGACCCTCACTTGTTCTAAGCCTGGCTCACAAGTGAAATGAAAGCCATCCTTGCAGAGCTCACTGGTATTCAGCTGTCCTCATTATACATCCCAATAAGAAACAATTAATGGTGTCCAACAGGAGAGCAGATGAACAGGAAACAGTTTCTGTGAAAGTCTCATCCTTGCTGCTGCTCTAAAACACACTCTAAGGCTCATTCCATTTGTGTGAATGGTTTCTAAATAGCCCACTTATTTAAAACTCCATTTTTGCTGAATCTCCCTCCCAGAAAGAGAGACAGAGTGACATTTATAGTAGTGCTGCAGCCAGAGAACTCCAGCAAGCACAGAACTCCTTCCTGATGCATTTTAGCTTGCCATTTAGTTCATTTCACAGTGAAGAATTACTAGGGAGAAGATGCAATAGCAAATCAGTCTTGTTCATCTGTTAGTCAAATAACAAGAGAGGGAAGTTAGTTAATTTGGTAACAGGAAGTCTTTCCTCATTGAAACATCACAGGCAATAAATAACCATTCAGTGAGATTTTCTTCTCTTCATTGCTCTATGACTCTGACAAAAGATAATTCATCCGGTGTCATGTTTAAATGAAGAAAAACATATATATATATATTCATTTATACAGAATTTATACAGAAGTCATATGGGGGAAACCTAAGATGTTTGCAAAGAAAGGTCATAATGGAAAATAAAACACACACAATTTATAACTGACTTTAATCCTTTTTCTTCTTTCTTTTGGACAAGCTCATTACAGAAGGAGAACTGAATTTCTGCAGTAGCTGCCTTTGCTCACAGGCCTCTGATGAGCAATCAGCACTGTGCACTGAAGCATGAACCCTATATGTGTACAGAAATTCATAGTTCAACAAATTCCCCAGATCAGCCTGGAGACAGAATAACAACAGAATTAGATGTGTTATTAGAGATAGTGACCCATCACCTTCATCTTTTGCCTTTCATTTACCTTTCCATTTGCCTGCATTCAAAATGACAAGCTGCATCTGCCTTCACTCAGTCCCTTCTGTGATGAATTGTTTGATTAAATTTCTGCAGGCAAAAAATATATGGTTTTCTTTTTAATTTTGATGTTGTTTTTCTTGCATCGCAATTCACATAGAAGCCAAATACAGATGGAAGAGATAAAGGAAAATGTCACATTGTGCAGGCTTTGAATTAAAATAAAGTTATTTTTTCATGGAGCAAAACACCTGAAAGGTCCTGCATTTCTTCCATTTTTTAAGAGGTTCTCCTCAGTGAGTTCATCTTTGCCAGTGAAAGCAGCAAGTTTCAGAGTGGAACAGGTTCAATAATTTTAGTATCTCTTGTTGTCTACAAAGTAAACTTCCTATCTAAATATATGGCCTCCACATGAGGCTGCCACCATCACCCTGGTAATGGCAATTTCCAAATGGCAGCTCCAGATCCTCTGTGGTGCCTGAGCCACAGCAATGGGCACCCCATGACACCAACAAGTGGGAGCCAAAACACTGATGTCTCTGGTTCATCAGGCTCATCTGCAGCCTGCTGGGGTAGGCAGATACTGGTATTAAATTATAAGGATATATTAGGTTCAACATTTTTAGTGTACCTTGGTTTACCTTCTTCAAACCAGGTGTTATATATAAATAATACATATACTATATATATGTGTGTGTATATATGTATAAGATAAAGAAAGGGTGGCAGTCTCAAGTTTGGATTTACTAAAATTTTTGCATTTACTTCAAGCATCTCTCCTACAGAAGGTGGACCAAGGAGCAAGTGTTGCATTAGCAAGGCACAGCTGGGCCATGATGACACCAGAGAGTTTTTCAGGAACATACTGCCCAGCTCCCAGCTTTTCAGAGCCTGGTTTCTGGAGAGGGACTTCTCACTACACATCACATGCTGACACAGCCTGTCAGCACTGTTTGTGCAACAACAAATAACACGTTTACCCCTAGGTAAAGGGAAGAAGGTCAAGCGAAAATATTATAAAATCAATACCTCACTTTTTCTAAATTTTATTTTATTTTATTTTATTTGCAATTCATTGTATCTGGAACCAGTGGCAGACAGATTCTAGAGCCAGGTGCTGAGACAAGAGTATTTCCAGTTGTGCCTATTGGGCCTCCTGCCATAGGAGCTGCTGTAAGCACCAGACTCTTGCCTCTGAAATTAGAGTTTCATCACTTGTTGGATGACTCAGGATATAACAAGTTCCTCATTTTCAGAAGTGAAAAAGAATTCAGCCTTGAAAAGCAGGTGATATTTTTGTCCTTCAGCTCAAACTTTTTTTCTTAACAGGGAAAGGAAAGGCTTTAATTTTCTGGGAACCTTATAAAAATAGTCACAGTAACTTTACCTTGATAGCTCCTGTCTGTCATATCTGGGACTTCAGACTCCTCTTGCCTCATAGAAGTCTTAAACCAAAGCAGTGTCAGCGACACCAGCAGCATAGAGTCTGCCACTTCATCTATTTTATTATTTTATCTTAGCTCTTCCCCTCCTCCTGCCAGCTGGTCAGTATTTTTAAGATTTTCAGTCACTAAAATATATTTTAGAGCATATTTCACTAAACAAGAGATTTTGGAGTCATATCCTTTGTATATAACCTTAGTGAGGACAAATATTTAATGGACCCAGTTTGCAGGGGGGTGGCACTGCAGGGTGCCCCCTCCGTGGATCAGACCTTGCTGCTGGCCAAGGGGTGATGTCTGTCACCTGCCTTACGTCAACTGTGACTCTCTGGTATGGCAGCCAGTGTCCTTTATCTTCACACAGGACCTGTCAGCTGGGTGGAAACATCCTTCCTAGTGCTGGAGGGCATCACAAATCCTGCTGGCACCAAAAACCAGGACCGCCCTGCACAATGATACTTAAGGATAAGAAACACATTTACTTTATTCACTGAAGGGTTAAATACCCTTCAGTGAATCATAATTTGAAACAGTCTCCAAAAGACTTAAGAAAGTGCAGGTGTGCCTGGACAGCCTCATCAGTGCTTCCTGAAGGTTCCTGTCCTGCTTCTGCCCCAGCCCCTGCACAGTGGGCCATCCTCCACATCCCCTCCATAGCCACCGGCCAGAGAAGCTCACCAGGCACTTACTTACCAGGCCAGCATGTGTGATGCCCTTCATTCATTCATTCAAAGTCCTCTAACTAAAGCACGTGTCCTGACAGGTAGAGAGGTGTCCTGTGGTGAGGGCTGGGGTTCTCTCCCTGTCTGTTCCCCTTCAGAGCACACACTGCAGCTGAGGCCTCCCATC